>NC_053025.1:195438443-195554380 GCF_003073215.2 Triticum urartu
GACCTAGAGTCCTAGTTCTGGTCCCACTTAGATTCAGCGCGAATCTAATCCAATCTTCTGTCTTGCTCCTTGCACGGGCCGTGGAATCTGCATATGACTTTCGATGGAGATGGTTCAAATATAAATTTTGTACGCTTCGATGAGGCCAACAATCCGTATGTTGATCACTTTTCCAAATAAGGCCATCTTGAATACTCCACGGGGTCATCTTTAATTTCGAGTCGGACTCGGTCATATAGCTGAATGGACCGTCCGACTCTTGTAGCATCTCTGCAGGTCGGATACTACGTCAGATGATGATGACTCCAATAGCAAAGTTGACTGTTTCGATGTTACGAATAACTCTCATGTTGAACACTTCTTCATCTGAGTCCATCTAGATAATCATTTGAGCCCATCTTCAGCTTCTCGTCGGCTTGACTATCACAACCTCCACCCCGGCAGGCCTTCCACCCGGGTAAGCTTTCCGCACCGACAAGGTTTCACCCCGGCAAGGTTTTTACACCGGCAAGGGTTCCTCCCTAGCTCGGCAAGGTTTCTACCCCAGCAAGAGTTCCTCCTCGGCAAGGTTTCTACCCGGGCAAGAGTTCCTCCTCGGCAAGGTTTCTCCCTCGGCAAGATTTCACACCGGCAAGCTTCTCTGCCGGCAAGCTTTCCACGCCGGCAAGCCCTCACATCGGCAAGGTTTTACCCCAACAAGGTTTCATTCAGCCGGCAAAGGCCGAATACTTTCTCACTCAGGGCCGGCCCGCGAAGTGTTGCCTCTAACTTTTGCATACGAACCCGGATTCGTGACCATGCCAAAATCTGGTGTCAACGCATGCCCCCCTGTTTTTCGGTAAAGCTTGTGCGCCGAAAAATAACTTGTATTGTGTTTGTTCTAAGGACAATGTCAACACTCCATCGGCCATTTATTTTCCTCAGGACGATAATCAGGTATCGGCCATGTTTGTGCTAAGGGCGATAGTCATATATCGGCCATTGCCCACTTAGGCTTCTTGCCACACATTTGGGTGGTATTTCTTCAAGTACTTACCATTGAGAGCTCGAGGTAACAGTGCCCCTTGTACGGGTTCCACCAAATAAGAGTTTCCGGGAACTATTCTTGCAATTCTAAAAGGACCTTCCCAACTTGGAGACCACTTCCCGAATTTTCTGTCTCTTGAACCAATCGAGAGAATTACTTTCCAGACGAGATCGCCAACTTGAAAATTCTTCAACTTAACTTTCTTATTGTAAGCCCTTGCTACCCTCAACTTGTCCTTCTCTATGGCCTTCAAAGCAGCCAAACGTTTATCGGCAACCTCATCAATATTGTCCATCATCAAGTTATAAAAGTCTACTACCGATAAATCATTTTGTTTGGCTATTCTCAAAGCATTCAAATTTACTTCCACCGGTAAAACAGCCTCTTGACCATATACTAGCTCATATGGAGTCACCTTTGTAGCACCATGCCTTGAAATTCTATGTGCCCACAAAGCTTCAGACAACAACTCATGCCATCTCCTCGGATTATCCTCAATCTTCTTCTTGATGAGCTTGATTAAAATTTTATTGCTAGACTCGGCTTGTCCATTAGCTTGGGCATAATACGGAGAGGAATTGAGAAATTTTATGTTATAATATTCGGCAAATTCTCTAACTTGGTGTGACATGAAAGAGGAGCCTTGATCTGTAGTCAATGTTTGAGGAATGCCGAATCTATGAATAATGTGCTCGGTTATGAATTTAATCACCTCCGTATGTGTCATGTTCTTGAGAGGTACTGCTTCAGACCATTTAGTGAAATAATCGGTTGCCACCAATACGAACCGATGCCCCTTTGAGGAAGACGGATGAATTTGTCCAATAAAGTCTAAACCCCATCCTCTGAAAGGCCACGGCTTGATAATGGGATGTAACATAGCAGCAGGAGCCAACTGAATATCACCAAATTTTTGACAAGCTTCACACCCTTTGTAATATCTGAAGCAATCATTAATCATAGTCGGCCAATAAAATCCAGCACGTCGTAGCAACCATTTCATCTTGGGAGCCGATTGATGAGTGCCACAAATACCTTCATGGACCTCCCCCATAGCAACTCTCGCTTGGTCCTCGTCCAAGCACTTTAGAAGAACATCATCAACCGTTCGGCGATAGAGATCATCATCTCTCATTGTATACTTGAAAGCCATCCGCCGAACAGCCCTGTCCACCCTTCTACTAGGATCACACAAATAATCAACAATGGGTTTCCTCCAGTCTTGACTTTCTCCTGCATTGAATATTTCATTAGTGGCCGAAACGGTGGGCTCCGATTCGGCCTCCCCTACGTAGGCAAGACTAGACATCGGCTTTTCAGAAATATGAAACACGCCATGATCAACATGGTAGCTGGATGCCTGTTGTGCCAACTCATTTGCTTTTCAATTGTCATGTCTAGATATATGAGCAATGCTAAAACAATCCAAAGTAGAAATAACATCTAGACATTTATTAAGATAAACATTAAGTGATTCGTCCAAACACTGAAAGACTTTGGATATTTGCTGCACCACTAGTAACGAATCACCATAAGCCTCAATATGTGTAACACCTATAGCAAGCAACATCTCTAAACCGAATAACAATGCTTCATATTCGGCTTGATTATTTGTGCAAAAATATTCTAAGCGGCATGAGGCTTCAAAAACAGCACCATGAGGAGATATGTAAACAATACCAACACCTTGGCCATTGCTACAAACTGAACCATCAAAATATAATCTCCACGGTACTAATGAGACAAGGTTTATATCAATGTCATACTTGTCATCAATCTGATGTTCAACAATAAATTTAGCAACGATTTGGCCTTTCATGGATTTTAGAGATTCATAAGCCAAATCATATTCAATCAAAGCATAAGCCCACTTGCCAATTCTACCACTAAGAATTGGCCTATGCAACATGTATTTAATGACATCGGTTTGACAAGCTACTATACAAGCACTCGGCACTAAATAATGTCTCAATTTTGTGCAAGCAGCATAGACATAGTTTCTCAATAAATGTATACCTTGTCTCGGCGTCCAACAAGCGTCTGCTCAAATATGTAATAGTATGCTCTTTTCCCTTGGTTTCTTGAGTCAAAACAGCACTAATAACTCCTTCTGCTGCAATGTAAAGCCTGAAGGGTTCCCTATGCTTGGGTGCTTTCATCACCGGAGGAGTGCACAAATAATTCTTGATCATATCAAATGCTTCTTGCTGTTTTGCCCCACAAGTGAAATCAGCATCATTCTTTAACCGAAGGATAGGAGTAAACGCATCAACCTTCCCTGACAAATTAGCTATGAACCTCCTCAAGTAATTGACCTTGCCAAGGAACTTTTGCATATCTCTCTTGCATCTTGGAGCTTCCACTTTCTGTATGGCCTCTATCTTTTTGGGATCAATCTCTATGCCATCTTCATGGATAATGAAACCCAAAAACTTACCAGCCGACGCACCGAATGCACACTTCAAAGGATTCATCTTCAGTCATTACTTTTTCATTCTTTCAAAAGCTAAACGCAAATCGGCCAAGTGGGATTCAAAAACATCCGATTTGACAACAATATCATCAATATAAACTTCAAGTATGACACCGAGTAAATCATGAAAAATCAAATTCATAGCCCTTTGATATGTGGCACCAACATTTTTCAATCCGAATGTCATCACTGTCCATTCGAATAAACCAAGGAAACCAGGGCATCGGAAAGCTGTTTTGGACATGTCCTCTTCGGCCATAAAAATTTGATTATACCCGGCATTACCATCAAGAAAGCTAATAACTTTATGTCCAGAAGCATCATTAATAAGCATATCGGCTATTGGCATGGGATACTCATCTTTGGGTGTAGCCCTATTCAAATCTCTGAAGTCAATGCATACTCTCAACTTGCCGGATCCTTTCTTCTCCACTGGGACAATGTTAGAAATCCACTCGGCATACCTGCAAGGTCTAATAAAATTAGCTTTAAGCAAATGACCGATCTCTTCCTTGATCCGGTCATATGTTTTTGGATTAAACTTTTTGGCCAATTGTTTGTATGGTCTAAAACCAGCCTTTATAGGTAACCAATTTTCCACTAGCTCTCGGCTTAAACCTGGCATCTCATGATATTCCCATGCAAAGCAACAAACATATTATTTCAATAGCTCGATCAACTTAGCTTTATGATCGGCTCTTAAATTTGCATTTACAAATGTCGGCCTAGGAGTTGAACCATCTCCTATATCTATCTCTTCTAATGGATCGACCGATGTAAAACCTTGTCCTAATTTATCCATATCATCTAACTCTTCTATGGACTCATACATATCGTTCTCAATGGACCGATATTCTACAAGTCGCTTTTGTAACTACTCTGAGTTAGGATCCATTTAAACATATCATACCTTGGAGCCGATTGCATTCAGTCGGCTTTAAAGAGACGGGCACGAAACCATTCTTGGTTGCGCTGAGAAAATCGAATTCTGACAAGTCACGTCCCGTCAAGCAAGTAGCATTTGGGTGTTGCCAATCCACCGATGCCTCGGCCAAAGCAACACAGGCCGAGTTATCCACATGAATGACTTCCACTTCATCAACAACCCACTGGATCAAAAACTGGTGCATAGTGGATGGCACACACTGGTTTGCATGAACCCAATCACGGCCTAGTATGACATTGTAGTTACCTTGCACCTCAGCGACAAAGAATGCGGTAGCCAAAGTTTTACTTCCCACCATGAGCTCCACATACATCACACCTTTGGCTTCAGTTTTCTCTTTGCCTTCAAATCCATTGAGCAACATGTTGGTCTTTATCAACTCTTCACCATGCAGCCCCAATTTTTTGAATACCGAATACGGCATAAGATTCACCACAACACCACCATCAACAAGCATCTGAGTGAGCGGTGATCCATTGATATGACCTCTGAGATACAACGGTTTTAGATGCGTTACTGGGTCTTTTGGCTTCTCGAATATTGCATTTTTAGGGCCAAAATCTAGCTGAGCCACCTCTCCTTATTGACAACACGAAACTCAGCAGGTAAGTAATGTACCATATTGATATCCATACCTTCATGAACCGGCGTAGACTCATAGTCCAACATATCATCCTCTTCTTCAAGTGCATCCACCGATTCTGAAATTTTTCCAAGTGAAGGAGAAGTAAGAAGTGTCGCAGACGATGTAATAGCTGTCACATCGTCCTCCTTTGGTGGCGCAGGTGCTGCTGTGATAGGTGTAGAAGCAACTGCATCTTGTATTTGCTTAGGCCTCCACACTTTGTAGGCACCATGGGCCGAGTGTCATTGAACAACTTATCCCTTTGCTTCTCGGCTTCTTGTTTTGTCATCTCTTGACTCTTTAACCTTTGTAGTTTCCTCTTTTGTGTTTTTGTTAGCCCTGGAGGACACCACTTTGGCTGAGTGTATTTAGGATCTCTCATCTTTACTTGGCTGGTGTTTCTTTCAAGGTCATTAGCCGAGTGCTTTGGTGCAATAGCAAGTATCAGCTCAGTCGGATTGCTATGCATAATCGGTTGTTGTATGGTGAATGTTTCGGTGCCCAAGATGAGTGAGTCGGCATCGGTTTTTTCCTTGCCTTTGCTTGACTCGACCGTTACAGCACTTGGCAACTTAACACGCCATTCTTGCTTGCCGACCCTTTTTTGATTTTCTTGCACTGGCCGATTGACACTATTGTTCAAACGGCCTCGTGTGGGATAAGAAAGTCTCTCATGAATGGGCCTCCTTTGTTCTGCCCAACCCGGATGAAAAGCATAAGGGGCCATTGGGGGCTGCCACCATCCTCCATTGAAGTCTCCCATGTAATATGTTAAATAGGGGAGAGGCGGTACCCATGGTCCCGGCGCCCACGACCCATATGGCCTTGCATGATGCTGAAATTCTTCCCGAGGAGGTGACCTTGAGCGCTTCAAATTTGGTGACCGGTTAGAGCTAGAACCGCTTGCATGATTGGCATATTTAGACAGCAACATATCAAAAGTTGGCTTGATTTTCTTGCGCTGCACTTTAGCTTCATTCGTCTTCCACTTGCCAACTTCTGGACTTTTGGGCTTGACAAATTTAACACGAGTATTTTCTTGCGCTTGCGGTTGCCCCCCGAGTGTAGGATTCTTGATGGTGATTTTGATTGTCTCCTTGCCACAGGGTTGCTTGTCAAGCACAACCTGCCTCCCCAAGACCTTGTCACCCTCCTTGTCTTTCCTAGGCTCACCAACAATGACATTAGCTTTATTAGCAGATTTGGCAACCTCCGGCCGAATGAGTAGCTTCTTTCCCTCCAAATCCATGGTATTCATTGGAAAAGGCTGTTTATCAACTTGCATCTCAGAAAAGTTCAATCATCCGTCATTAATGGCCGATTGTATCTGCCGTCGAAAAACATTGCAATCGTTAGTAGCATGAGAAAAAGAATTATGATATTTGCAATAAGCGCGCCATTTCAGCTCCTCAAACGGCGGTAAAGTATGAGATATTCTAATAATCTTAGCCTGTAGCAAAGCATCAAATATTTTATCACACTTAGCAATGTTAAAAGTAAACTTCATCTCTTCATCACGATTCTTATGAATCAGTTTCAGATCATTGCACGTAAAGGGTTTGGCCTTAGATGGCCAAACAAATTCAGTAGAAAAAACATCACCCTCATCGTCCGAGTGATCACTATCATATTCCACCATATTCATCTTTGGACGATCGGCTTTGTATCTATGCACTTCTCTGAGGTCTTTGCTTCGACTTTCCTGAGCCAAAGCCCTTTGTAAGACTTGGTTGATATTTAAGAACTCATAGCCTTCTAGCTTTTCTCTAATGGGAGTTCTCAAACCACTCAGCACTAGGTCCGCCAAGTCCCTCTCGGTTATCACCAAACTAAAACACCGGTTTTTTGTTTCTCTGAATCTCTTGACGTAATCGGAGAGCGATTCATCATGCTTCTGTTTAACCGATGTTAGACATGACAACTTGAGTTCATTGTCGCAGCTATAAAAGTGATCATGAAAGTTCTGCTCTAGCTGCGACCAAACCCGAATGGAACCATGTGGTAAAGAAGAAAACCATGAAAATGCGGTACCAGTTAATGATAAAGGAAATAAACGCACTTTCAATTCATTCAATGAGCCTGCCTCACCCAATTGTGCTAAATACTGACTAACATGATCCCATGTGGTTTTTGTGCCTTCTCCATTAAACTTAACAAAATCTGGAATTTTATATCCTGGAGGGCACTGGATGGCATCAAAGTACTCGGGGTACGGCTTTTGGTAAATCCGATTCTGAGGTAACTCAACTCCAAAATTCTCTCGAAGCATCTTAGCCATCTCCTCTCTAAGATTAGCTAGACCATCATCCATAGTGGACGATGAAGTTTGTGGCAGTGGCATAAGAGGAGTAGGGTTACTAGCTGTAGGTAAGAATTGTGGCATGTACGTCGACCCATAATTTGGTAGTGGTCGAGTGGCTGTAGCTGTAGGTAGGGTTTGGTTCGGCGTTGCCACCGAACCTGGCATGCTCATAATAGGGTTGATGGGTGCAGTCACAATCTGATTTGTTTGGGTAGGATAATAAGCCATCGGCACGGGAGGCGCCGATGCAATAGGTAAAGCCAGATTAGGGTTTTGCACACTAGCAGCTACACCATCACTACCACTAGACGATTGAGATGTATTCTTCTGAGCATTAGTATTTTCTATGAAAGTTTGGTAGACTAGATTGTTACCATCAGCAATACGACTTTCAATCTCAGCCCACTGCTCAGGAGAAAAGGCAGTACTTACAAAGGGTTTAACCTGCTCGGCTTGAAGAGAGGGAACTTGATTTCCTCAATTGGAGTGATGTTGCCTTGGCGATCCTTCTTGAACTTTGCAAGGAACTCCTGCAAGTCCTTCTCCTCGCGTGCCTTCTTGTACTCCTCATAAACTTGGCGATGATCGACCGATATCTCATCAAGACTGGGCTTAATGATGTTATCGGCGTCTACCTCAGATGGCTTGGGAATATCAGACATGGTGGATGATGACGATTGATCTTCGATCCCCAGAGGAGTCGCCAAAAAGTTGTTGACACACGAACACGTCACATGTACCCTCGACGCCGGGGGTGATGCACCGTAGCTCACGTCGAAGGAGACCCGACCGACAGCGCGATACGCAAGACAGTCGGCGGGCGCTTTTGCAGACCCGAAACCCCGCGCACCCAGGAGGGACCCCATCAGGGATTGCGGTGGCTATGCGCTACCCTAGGTCGATTCGCTTGCCCCTAGAGCCTCAGGATTCGCAGCTCTCAAACACGAAGAACAGCGAAGAACGAGAGAGAAAAACGGTGGAGAGATAAAACGTAGATGAAAAAGTAGTATATTGATTTGTTCGATTGTGTGTTGTTCAATCGGCCGTCACCCCCAACATATATAAGAGGCGGCTGGAATTCCCATACAAGCAAAGGATTCATCTAGGCTTTCCTTACAAGAAAATTACATCAATTCATGACCTAGAGTCCTAGTTCTGGTCCCACTTAGATTCAGCGCGAATCTAATCCAATCTTCTGTCTTGCTCCTTGCACGGGCCGTGGAATCTGCATATGACTTTCGATGGAGATGGTTCAAATATAAATTTTGTACGCTTCGATGAGGCCAACAATCCGTATGTTGATCACTTTTCCAAATAAGGCCATCTTGAATACTCCACGGGGTCATCTTTAATTTCGAGTCGGACTCGGTCATATAGCTGAATGGACCGTCCGACTCTTGTAGCATCTCTGCAGGTCGGATACTACGTCAGATGATGATGACTCCAATAGCAAAGTTGACTGTTTCGATGTTACGAATAACTCTCATGTTGAACACTTCTTCATCTGAGTCCATCTAGATAATCATTTGAGCCCATCTTCAGCTTCTCGTCGGCTTGACTATCACAACCTCCACCCCGGCAGGCCTTCCACCCGGGTAAGCTTTCCGCACCGACAAGGTTTCACCCCGGCAAGGTTTTTACACCGGCAAGGGTTCCTCCCTAGCTCGGCAAGGTTTCTACCCCAGCAAGAGTTCCTCCTCGGCAAGGTTTCTACCCGGGCAAGAGTTCCTCCTCGGCAAGGTTTCTCCCTCGGCAAGATTTCACGCCGGCAAGCTTCTCCGCCGGCAAGCTTTCCACGCCGGCAAGCCCTCCATCGGCAAGGTTTTACCCCGGCAAGGTTTCATTCAGCCGGCAAAGGCCGAATACTTTCTCACTTAGGGCCGGCCCGCGAAGTGTTGCCTCTAACTTTTGCATACGAACCCAGATTCGTGACCATGCCAAAATCTGTGTCAACAGGACCCAAGAGTAATAGATGGTATGTTCTTGTGATAATCATATGGACTATCTTGGAAGAACTTGGGATGCGCATTCTGATTGAAAATAGGACCTTTTGCGTCTTTGCCCATGGAGAACAAAGGCAGCTCTTCACAAGGGTATGGGTATTTGAGTTCGTCTTCAAGTGAAAGAACTTCATCACCATATACAACGGAGTAAGTACGGTGAGTAGAAAAAGATTTATGTTCGGATGGACCAATATCTGACATTCTTGGCACTTTGTCGATAGACAACTAAAGTGGTGATGGAGCAGGTGGCACCATTGAGGGAGCTGCAGAGGCAGTAGGTAACACAGTAGGTTCCTTCTTGATAGGCACTGAGGCCAAATCAAGTACTAGAGCAGGTTGAGGTTGTTCCTCGAGAATCTATGGTTGCTGAACAGTTTGAGATGTCGAAAGTTTTGGTTCTTCATGAGCCGGAGAAGCTTCTGGTCCGGAGCAAGGGATTTCACCTTCCTTAGAAACAATTCACTGGGAAGGAACATCAGCTTGACACTACTGCAGGATGCTGCTAACGCGACACTACGGTCAGAGACCCTTCGAGAAACTGTGTGCGATGCAATAATCGCAAACTTGTTGTATGAAAACCGTCAGAAATGTATAAAACGTTTGCGATGACGGATGCATCAAACACGGTTCAGGTTTTATTTGCATGTGCGATGAAGGGCATATGGTTCAATTCAATGAACTGTTTGTGATGAGGAGGAACAAACGAAACGGGCAACCAGATGAAGGCGTGTGCAATACACAACATACGGTTCACTCAAATGAACTGTTTGTGATTAGGCAACACAAAAGAAACGGTGAGCTAGATCAAAGGTGTGTGCGATATACGGCATGCGGTTCATTCGGATGAACTGTTTGCGTTGAGACATGAGAACAGAAACAGTTCAAATGAACAAGATGTGTGTGATACGAGGCAAACAGGTCTGTAATCGGAGACGTGTGCGAAGACCGATAACAACACAGACAATTACTTCTAACAAGCCATGTGTGTTGTGAGAAAACGATTGCTGGTATACAATTGTGACTGATTGATGAAAACATCACCGACGGGTTCCATCGTTTAGTCCGTGAGCGATGTGATTTTGTTTGTATGCACAACATCTACGTTCTGTCTACAACATCAACGTATATACTTAAAAAGACAACATTGCATATCCAAATTAAGCATACAATTACACAAGTTACTACACACATAACATTTCCACACACCAATAGAATAAATTACATGCATACTAAAGTAGGAGAAACGAGGATCTAATCATCTACTTATTGTTGTGACAATGCTTGCCAATTCTCTGCTTCTGGCTGGGTCCCTGTCCGTTTTGGGGAAGGAGGGACTTCGTCATGTCAACGATCTGCCTGTACATGTCGTAGCTTGTGTACGCCTCCTTGGCCGCATACACAACGTGAGCTTTGTCGAGTTTCTCCATCCAGGCCGAGTGCCAGGCACGCTTGTACTTGTTGCACGAATCCTTCATGTCTCTGTAGTAGGGGTCGATGATGGCCTCGGCGAGGTGAACCATTGAGTCCTTCTCATGCTCCTTGCTGCCCCTGATCTTGTATTGGCCCTGGATGTCGACAAGATTCTGGCAGGCGATGCCCGAATTCTCGAGCGCCTTTACATCGTTGGTGATGTCCATCGTAGCAAACATGTAGTGGGGGCTGTTGACAAACCTGGCGAAACGCTCGCAAGGCCTTGTGGCCAGGCAGTAGTGGTAGACGAGGACGTGGTGGCGCACGCACATTTGGGCGACGACGACCTTGGGACGAGACCCGACACGAGCGCGGGTATACTCGAGGTCGAACTCGACCACCTTGTACTTCTCCTCGACAAGCAACAGCTCCATGATGTGGATGGAGTGCTCCGCCCAGACCAGGTCGTTGGTGTACACCACCGAGAGGTCCATGAAACTTCTATGGGTGTCCACCACGGCACGCATGGTGAACTGCTGCTCGTCATCGGTAGCCGCTCGGAGCGCCATTGGAGCCGCACAGGATACCCTCTAAGAATTTCTCGTGGTGGGTGTGCTTCTTGCAATGGTGGGGCGCGATTGAAAGGTTGAAGAGACACAAGGGTAGGTTAAATGGCCACTGTAATAAATGGGGGCCGGCTAGCCTGTAATCGGCATGTCTTGTCACGGTGTTCATAGCGGAGGATTCCAGAATCCAGTGCACGCTTGACAACACCGCACCCCAGGTGTGGGCTCGAAGAGCCTGTTCCCGCGCTACCGCGCTGTTTACCGTGCAAGCTTCCCGCCCGACTAGTTTGGCCACGCGTCGGCTAGAAGAGGGACAAATCGTGGGTGTTTATTGGCAAAAAGCTTTGTAAAAATGAAGTGTGTGGAATCACTTTGATCATAAGTTTACCCTTGGGCGATGAGGTCAAAGTTACACAAAAGCGTGATGATGGACACTCGAGTGCGATAATTAATTCTGCGCTCTATAGTGCACACGGTGGAAGAAACCAACTGTGTGCGATATTGTCGAAGATCGCAGTTGAGTTAGCTATACAGATCGTGTGCTGTGAGATCGACAAGGCAAACTAATTCAATAATGGTTAATAAAATCTAAGACCATTGCATATTAAGGTCAAAATAGTGCTAGCAATATACGAGTCTCATACGATGCCATTTAAATGATTGTACCACAAAAGCTCGAAATGTTACAAGGTTCAAATTCAAGAGTTATATGGCTCAAATTCGAAGATTACAAGGTTCAAACTGAAATTAGAAATGAAATTCAGCTCATCAGCTGCAAACGCTGGCCCTGATGCGCTGAACATGGATATCAGAGATGTTCAAACTAATATCACCGCTTCTAAGTCTGGCTTCGAAACCTCACAATTTTTGCAAAGGGGTCAGCCATTGAGAAGTCATGTATGGGATTGACCCGATGACTTACGATTACTCTGTCATCTGAAGTTCCAAAATGAAATTCAGCATTTTTGGAGCCTACTCCATTCTGCCGCAGGCGCTGGCGCTGATCAACAGACCATTCATTTTTGCGAAATAAATGTAGGGCAAACCTCATTTCCTTCAACACCCTTGCTCTGAGAACAAAGAAGCTGGCGAATATAATCTCCGGTAAGGTCCCTCGGTAGGAGTTCAAAGTAATTTGTGAGAGATGCAGATCTAGGCATTCAACGTAATTGTTATATTATATCACATTATCCACCACTGGGCCTAATCTTATCTGCAACAGAAGAAAACATGTTAGTGCCTACATGCAGTTTTGAACATTACTACAGGCCTAGCTATTTGGTTTGCAGGATTTGTAAAATGCACTAACATGCCATCTTCGATCTAACATGCTTAACATGGGCATTTGATTACATTCTAGAAAAATTTATCCTTCTTCACAAGAGCTTGGAGTGGATGAAAGGTTCCCTAAGAAAACTAGTATAGATGAATCCAAAGGAGAAATGCTTATTGAATGTAACCATATGGATCAAGCAACCAATATGAGGGGGCATGTATGTACTAAAATCCTCCAAAAGTACCTTCAGAAATCATAGTACATTGTCATTGTAAACTTTGAAAAAGGTGTCACAAATTGAACTCCCTTATGGTTAACATTTAGCAGGAAAGGAACATCACCTCGGTATATAGCTTCTCCAGGCACGGAAAGCATCTCAGGAAATTGACAACTTGCTCCAGGTCAGGCCCGATAGATTCTAGTGCCAAGACCTTCATTGTGCGTAGTTTCGGGGTCAAGCTTGTCAGAATCATTTTCTGAATGACATATGAACAAACATCTTCAAAATTAGAAATAATTTTAATTTGTAGAAGGAGAGGTAGAAGGCGGCTGTTGTACCTGAATGGGTGTGGATCCAATAACAAGTTCGGGGTATTTGTCAGACGAGTAGCCCACCACTGTCAATTTCGGCGTAGAAATGACATTGATTCTTGTTGGACCTTCTTGATCAACTACAAGTAATCTCTCAAGTGTAGGTGTGTCCTGGATGACCATACCGTGGTCCACATTTTGTGATGTCTTCCTGCCACACCAGCAACACAAAATAAATAGTCCGGAGAGTCATGGAGGTGATGTGGAAGGTACTCAACCCATTGATCGCCTGAAGACGAAGGTACTCGAGTGCAGTACAGCCACGGAGTAGGCGCTCCATGTCACCCTTTGAGAGGCACACGGCGATGAGTTCGAGGTTCTTTAGTCGTGGTAGAATAAGAGCAGGCGCGTCATTAAGGGGCGGGAAATGGAAGTTCCTGAACTTGGCGACGCGCAGCGTGGGCGCGAGGCGGAGTGCGGACGTTGGCAGCGACCACATATGCCCATCATCAAAAGTGAGCTCCTCAAGCTGATCTAGGGCGGGGAATCGTAACCAGTCATCAAGCTTGGCTCGGTCCTTGCCGTTGGAACGGAACTTGCCCATTCTAAGGCCTTCGGTTGGGCCAAGGTGACTGCCAAGGATCTTGGACAACACATCCAAGCTTTTGTGATAGCCATGGCAGAGCTCGTGGGTGTCGATGAGGTCGAGAGGGCTGGAGTTCCATAGGGGGCGCCACCGCCGGGAAAGGAGGGTTGCCCGCACCCCATATTTGATTGGGAGGAGGGAGATGATGACTCTCAACATATCATCAGGGAGGCTGCTGATTAAGTCTAGGCCTGCTAGAGTCGCTTGCGGTTCTAGCTCGCCCCACCTCTGCTTGTTGGCAGCCCTGTTCTCCACCTCCGGAGTCTCCTTGTCAGCGGCGCTTTATGATATAAATGGGAGTACATGGAATATTTAGTTAAAACAGGGCAATGGAAAAGTGTATTGGTAACTAGAAGTTATTAGGTAGGGATATAGTAAGAAAAGGAAATAACAATTGGTTGCTTAAATACTACACAATTCATTTGACATTGCTGGGTAAGTCAACATATGAAGATAGTTGAAAAGAAAACTTACTTCGAACAAAGTCTGGACGGATGATTTTGTCGGGAAAGTTAGCATATATCTCATGACCAGGCCCTTCTATGTGCAGTGCAATTTTAGTGCCATCTTTCAGTACATAAAACTTTGCAATTTCATTCCAAAAGACAGTGCCAAAATGGGAGTCACCACGTTCATCAAGTCTTACAGTAGCAACGATAGTAAATCCATGGTTTGTGTGCAGTATGACATTCGTGGAGCCTTGATGTATGTAAAGGGAAAAATTGTGCACTACATAATCTATTGCATATCGAGGGATGTCCTGCAGAAAATGGTAGTATTGTTAAAGAAAATATGGTAACATGCAAATATGGGCCCAAATTGAAAGAACTATACAGCAGTTGAAATCGAAGGACAAAAGTCTATAATTAAACAGATAGGGTAAACATGATGTCATGGAAATATGAGAGTAATCGAAAGAACAATACATCATTAATTTGCCTAATATAGAAAGAAGAGGGGAAAATCCACTTTTACGTATATGGTGCATGTGGCACCTTTTATCCAAATGTAGCAATATTTAGTATATGTTCAGGAAAGTAGGCCATGCCAACCGATTGAGGGTGAGATTGAACATACCGCGCGCGTCCTCAAGTTATCTGGTATGATGAGATGGAATATCTGGCGGCGGTCGCCAAGTGCTGAACTGTCGGCGCACTGTACATTCTATGAATGAAAGAAAACCCTCAAATCAGCTTGAATAAAAATGAATTCACGACGATATCCGCCGGGTGATTAAAGGAAGCAGATGAACTTGGATAAGGGATGAGATAATATCTTGTTAAATTAGTTACCTTGTCGTCCATAAGAAAGAACCCTCAGTACGGCAGATTTCCCAACTGAGCGGAGCTGGGTCGACCGCTGATACGTCTCCAACGTATCTATAATTTTTGATTGTTCCATGCTATTATATTATCCGTTTTGGATGTTAATGGGATTTATTTTACACTTTTATATTATTTTTGGGACTAACCTATTAACCCAAGGTCCAGTGCAAATTGCTGTTTTTTTGCCTATTTCAGTGTTTCGCAGAAAAGGAGTATCAAACGGAGTCCAAATGGAATGAAACCTTTGGGAGCGTGATTTTTGGAACAAACGTGATCCCGAGGACTTGGAGTGGACGTCAAGAAACGGACGAGGAGTCCACGAGGCAGGGCGGCACGCCTACCCCCCTAGGCGTGCCCTCCCCCCTCGTGGGCTCCTCGTGGCTCAACCGACCTACTTCTTCTCCTATATATGTTCACATACCCCGAAAATATCGAGGAGCACCACGAAACCCTATTTCCACTGCTGCAACCTCCTATACCCAAGAGATCCCATCTTGGGGCCTTTTCCGGAGCTCCGCCGGAGGGGGCATTGATCATGGAGGGCCTCTACATCAACTCCATGGCCCCCCCGATGATGTATGCGTAGTTTACTTCAGACCTTCAGGTCCATAGCTAGTAGCTAGATGGCTTCTTCTCACTCTTTGGATCTCAATACAAAGTTCTACTCGATCTTCTTGGAGATCTATTCGATGTAACTCTTTTTGCGGTGTGTTTGTCGAGATCCAATGAATTGTGGGTTTATGATCAAGTCTATCTGTGAACAATATTTGATTCTTCTCTGAAATCTTTTATGCATGATTGGTTATCTTTGCAAGTCTCTTCGAATTATCGGTTTGGTTTGGCCTACTAGATTGATCATTCTTGCAATGGGAGAAGTGCTTAGCTTTGGGTTCAATCTTGCGGTGCTCGATCCCAGTGACAGAAAGGGAAATGACATGTATTGTATTGTTGCCATCGAGGATAAAAAGATGGGGTTTATATCATATTGCTTGAGTTTATCCCTCTACATCATGTCATCTTACCTAAGGCGTTACTCTGTTCTTATGAACTTAATACTCTAGATGCATGCTGGATAGCGGTCGATGTGTGGAGTAATTGTCGGGTTTCGGGTTCCGGCGGACCCTTGAGGTTCAAACACTGGGGTGCGCGCGGAGATTTCGCCTCCTACCTACCTGCACTCCTCCGCCTTGCCAGGATCTAAACTAAGGAAAGAACAACACAAGAGACGCAGGGTTTATATTGGCTCAGGCCACCGTTGTGGTGTAATACCCTACTCCAGTGTGTGGTGTGGTGGATTGCCTCTTGGGCTAATGATGATGAACAATACAAGGAAGGAAAGCCTCGCGAGGGTCTGTTCTTGGCTGGGGCGATGAACTGCTGGGAGGAGCTCAGTCACCTTTCTCTCTCTCTCTCTACCTGATCTTCTCTATCCTTCCAACCCCCGGCCACCTCTCTTGGCTCTGTGGGTGGCTGGTCCTATTTATAGAGGCCCTGGTCCTCTTCCCAAATATCGAGCGGGAAGGGAGCCAACAATGGCGAGCTAATTTGAAGGGGGACAGCTAGTATCAGCTATCCTGACAAAAGTAGTCTTCGCCTGCGCAAAGCTCTGGTGATGACGCCGTCTTGGGCTCCACGGTGACCTCCGTCTCGTAGTCCTCCTGGTCTTGGTCTCATTGCACCGAAATGGCAACCTTTGCCTGATGCCTCGGTACTCCGCGGCTGCGCTTGCCCCCTTTGCACCAAAGAGGAAGGGAGGACACTGCGCGGGCTGGCACCAGCTAGGCGCCCCCGGTCATCATGGCTTGCGTCACGGGCACCTCGTGAGGTACCCCGCCTTGATCTCTCCGCCTCCTCGTGAGCCAGCCTGACGAGGCCGCGCCTGAGGAAGCTCCGCGTCGTCCGCCCCGCGAGGCTTGGCCCCTCGCGAGGGTCTTGTGTTTGTGTTGGTGAAGATGGGCCGCGCTGGGCCCCCTTTGAGCCACGCCGCAGGCCGCAGGCAGGCAAGTCTGGGGACCCCCATTCCTAGAACGCCGACAGTAGCCCCCGGGCCCAAGGCGCGCCCGGACTTGGCCGTGCAGGGAGGCGGAAGGGCAAGAGCGAAGCGCCGCGGGCCCTAACAGCCTGCGGCCTTGGGCGCCGCGTGGCAGTTGATTGGACATGGGCGGCACTGTTCCCCCACGCCCTCCTTATTTTGCGCCATGCTAGGCGGACCCGTAGTTGTACACGCCGTTCCCTTGTTTGGTTGCTCGAGCGCCCTCTGTCCTTCCTCCGCTCGAACTCTGGTTTCTGTTTTCAACTTAATCCTGAACCTTCCCCCCCCTTCCCATCGCCATGGCTCCGACGAAGAAGGGAAGAGGGGAGAAACCCGTGTCTCCGCCTTGCCCGCCGCCGTTGGCGGCCCCCGCCGAAGGCTTGGGCAAGGTCAGCTTGGCTCTGGCCACCATCTTCAATGAATGCGGGAGGACGACGGCCTGGCCTGCGTCCCACTTCTCCATCGGCAGGATAGCCACCGAGGTCTGGTATTTTGCCGACGCCCTGTGGGCGGGTCTGGTTCCTCCCTTTTCTGATTTTTTCAATGCCGTGCTCTCCCATTATCAGATCCACATGATGCATCTGGGTCCTGAATCCATCACTCTCCTTTCGGTCTTCGCCTTTGTTTGCGAGGCTATGATGGGCATCCTTCCTTCGGTTGCCTTGCCGCGCTACTTCTTCTCGCTGCGCCTTGTTGACCCTACCCAATGCTGGGCGTGTGTGAGCTTCGTTGCCGCGTCTGAGACGGCGGCCTCTGGGATTGACTTCAAGCTCCCTCCGCCCGCGGCTGGGTTCCGCGAGCGGTGGCTGTATGTGGATGCTGGGGTGCCCAACCCCCTGCTGTCGGAGCCAACTTCGCCTGCTGTCCCCAATTCGGGCTGGGGCCAGGAGATGCTTGAGAGCCCCCGGCTCGTCTTCTTCTGGCACCGCTTCGCGTTCTTGAGGTCACTTGGCGCGACAGCGCCCAAGGTAGTGAAGGAGTTTCTGCTACGCCGCGTCACTCCTCTCCAGTGCCACTCCCGCCGGATGTGGGCCTTCAGCGGGCGCGATGATCGTATGAGGCTCCAGCAAGAGGACCTGACGCCTGAAGTGCTAAGGACGGCGCTCTTGACCCTGACGGGGGACCCCAACCCTGGCAGTATCCAGCAGGGAGGGGCCTTGCTGTACCTCTGCCAGAGCGGGGGCGATTTTGTGAGGCAGATGCCTATCTTCGATGAGTGGGGGCCGCGTCCCGCCGGCCTTCAGGGGCCTCGTGAGAACCCAGTGGTGGTGACTGCCCTTCCAGTCGGCCCAGGCGACTCTTCCTCAAGTGGCGGAGCAGGGAGGCACGAGGCGCCAGAGGCCGAGGGGGCTCCCGACGGGGTAACAGCGCCGGGCGAGGCTCGTGAGGAAGCAGTTATCGGGGCCCGTGCCGCCGAGGCTGAGGGTGACAAGCAGCTGCCCTCTGCTCCTTCGACCGAGGCCACCGAGGCTCCGGCGGCTTCTCTTGGCGAGGCGATTGGCGGCGCACGCCAAGCAGGCGCCCCTAACGCAGATCGCCTTAACGCTCCATCTTCGTCGCAGGTTGATCCCTGCGCCTGACTCTTAGGCCGCTTCCGCGTGGACTTTCAGGCCCTCCGGAAGAGAAGGGAGGCCCTGGGCAACGATTACCCTTGTTGCCTGCTGAAGTGTAGGAAGTACTTCGCCACTGATGAGTAAGCCTTCTCCTTTCCCAGCTCCCGATCCTTCTGTTGCTCTTACTGACTCTTGCTCCGCAGGCCCCTTCCAGCCGAGCTTGCGGAGACGGCTGAGGAGCCATCCCCCTTGGCTTCGCCCCCTCCACCGTCCTCAAGCGCTCGAAGCAGTGGAGCCCTTGTGGTGAGGGCGACTGACGAGGCGAACCGTCCCGAGGAGTATCGTGGCCCCGCGCACCTCGCGATCCTTCGCGGGCCTTCTCGTGGCATAGCCAGCCTGCCGTGGGCTTCTCGCCTGGTCGTGGACTGCGATTGGCTGAGGCGCTTCCTGCGCTCTTCACCTGGGGACGGGCTGGCCCCCGGCCGGGCTTCTGACGCGGCGTGCCCGGCCATCGCGAGGGTGCCAGCCCCCAGCCCGGAGGAGGAGTGCTGGCTCGCGGCCCCCGGCGCTTGCTTGGGGCAGATGATGGTGTGGAGGACGTGCTCGAGCGTGCTCGGGAGCGTTGCGCTCTCCGCCAAGGATTCCTTCGAAGGGCGGCTGACACGGTAAGCCTGCTTGGAGAGGAGGTTGCCGATGAAGACGCGCGCCTTGAGGCCGAGGGCCTGCGCCTGGCTGCAGAGAGGCGCGAGCTGGAGGGTGCCATCGCCCTTGCGCGCTGTCAGCGCGATCTTGACGACGCAGAGGCCAAGGCATCGCTGGTGGCCTCTCGGGAGGCCCGATCTTGGGCCGCTGAGGAGGCTCGGGAAGCTGACCGGCGGCGAACGGCGGTGGAGGAGCGGGCTCGGGAGCTCCTGGCCTGGTGCTACTCACTAGAGGAGCTGGTGGAGTTGCGCGAGGCAGCTCTCGCATCGATGAAGGTGGCCTACGGCGACTCAGCAGAGCTCCAGAAGCGTGAGGAGGCGCTGACGCTGGAAGCCGCCAAACGCACCCGTGAGTACGAGCGTCTGGAGACGAGGGAGCACTTGGTGACGTAGGCGGAGGATGATGTTGCCGCGCGGGAAGCCCGCGTCCTGGAGGAGGTCGGATGTCGAGTGGCGATGGCGCATTTGAACCTCGAGCACGAGTTCGATGAGAAGCTGGGGTTGATCCGGGACGAAGCTGAAGGCAGGACTGCTGCCTTGAGGGCCAAGCTGGAGGAGGCGACGCGGCGGGCCGACGCTTTCCGGGCCGCTCTTGAGGTGGCGCAAGGTGAGTTAACCGCTTCCCAGGCCAAGGTGCTCCTTCTCCGCCAGCGGGTGGAGGAGGCTGATGTCATCGCGGGCCAGAACGCGGACGAGATCCGTCAGCGGCGGATCCTGGAGCATGAGCACGGCCCCATGCTTGCGACGCTCCGGGAGAGAGCCAACGCAGCCTTGGGCAACATCTGCGAGGCGGCTGTTGGCGAGCCGCACGCAGTCAACTATGCTGGCAATCTTCAGTTCTTCACTGACGTGGTGACGCAGCTGGAGGTGCGGTCGGTCAGGGATGACAGGTTGGTGGAGGAGAGGAGCCGTGGCCTGCTTGGGCGCGCCTTTTCTCGCGTCTTCAGCCACCTCCAGAACATGGATCCCCACTTTGATTTTGACACCGCCATCGTCCCAGTCCCCCAGGCCGTCCAATGCGACCTGGCGCACTGGGTGGAGGACAATGTGGACGCTCTTATCAGGGCCTTCGCTTCTGACAACGACGACGCGATCGTGGCGGCCGACGAGGGCGGCGTGGTGAATGGCCCTGACGCCGCTAGCGGCGATGCGGACAGCGATGGCGAGTTCAGCGACGCCAGCAACAGCTCGGGTGGTGCTCTTGAGAACGCATTGGGGGGTTCATCCGACTGATTGTGCATCGCTCCTACTTCCTTACCCTGCATGAATAGAACTCAGGTTTTGGCCTGATTGCAGTGAGAGCATTTTGGAGGGGGAGCCCCTTATGTAAAACTTGTGTTCATCATATTAGTAGACGCTACATTGCCCATGCGCCCGCGCCAAGTGGTTGGCCCAAGTGACGTGCTGGTCGACTAGTTTACCTTTGTCCCGTGCTGGCCCTGAGGCAGCCCGCAGGGGGTTGTGGTGTTTCGAGTGTTCCCTGATTGGGTTCGTAGGATCTGCAATAAAACATCCTCCTGAGAGGTCACGTCGGTGGCAGTCTGGGCTGCGCGCAAGCTAAGCCTGACCCGGCTCGCGAGGGGAGGAAGCTGAGGCGATGCGGTAACCAAAACGCGAGAAATTGCTCGAACGAGACTAAGCACCCCTTCCCCGAACACACGCAAATCTCAAATTCGAATCCAACTTGAATCCAGCGGGGGAAAGCGGCAACCAAAGGGAAAAGCGACGAAAGCAAACAAAAGGCCGCGTCCGGCACCTAGTCTAGTCTTGGACGTCTTCTCACCAGCGTGGAGCTAAGTGCTGCCACTGGGCGTGAGAGGGAGCCCCAGGGCCTGAGGCCGGCACCCCTGAGACTCCGGGGCGTGTACAGCCCCACTCATTATTACGCGAGTGTCATGGGGCGGCGAGCTTCACAGGCACTGGGCCTTCTTCATAGGTACTGGCCTTGCTTCATATCGCCAGATGAGGGCCCCGCCTTGCGCCACACTCTAGTGCCATCAACGACGACCGGAAACTAGGACGCCGCCGATGGGGTAGAGCGGTCGCCAGCGGTTCCCCCGACGACCACGGGTCCTCCGCCGGGGGCAGGCCCTGAGGCACCTCCCCAGCGGAGGGCCTACCTCCTGAGAGCACCTTGCTCCGAACGCCGCGGTGGTGATGTCGGATCCCGGCCCCTCTCCTACAGCCCCCTGCGCCCTCCTCCCGAGGGGCAGGAGACTGTGGGAGCGGGGCAGCTGCTCGCTGTGGTGACCTGCACCTCCTGCGATCCATGGTTAGCGTATGCCTGCTCCTAAAAAATTAGCGGTACCCGATAATCGTTGGCGCCATCGTGGCCAGTGGGACCGTCCCGGGGCTCCCGGAAAGGCTCAGCTTCTGGTGCCTCGTCCCCCCAGCTTGGGCTGAGGAGCGAGCCTTGTTCGCTCTCGTGTGGGTGTCCTCGGTCCATCATGAGGGGCACGTATTCCTCCGGCTCCGTCATCCCGAATGCCACGCCGTAATGCCCTGCATGCCACGCGGTCCTGCCTGACGCGCCCACCGTGGGGTGGCAGCGCGGCTGTCCACTGGGGTCGCGGGTCGCGTCGAGTCCTTCTTCACGGACCGGGAGCGGGGGCAGCGCCGCCGCCGGTCCGGCGCTGACAGCTTCGCTGGCGTTGGATTAGCCTTGGAGCCCGCGGGCGCGCGCAGAGCCCCCACGCGGGCCGCCCTGGGCCTGAGATGGGAGCTGGGTGGAGAAGGGGTGAGCCCCCGAGGCGGCGAAGCCCAGGAGCTCTGCCACTAGCTCCAGCAGCACGTCGTGGCCGCCCTCCAGCAGCCTGCACTGCAGCAGCTCTCGGGCCACTGTGAGCGTGGCCCTCGAGTTCGCCTGCTCCCTGCGGGTGTACGGTGTCGTGGTCGCGGCGTGATTGGAGGCCCTTGCTGCCGACCGCGCCTGCCGCGGTGTGAGAGCTGTCGGAGCCTGTCCGCGTCGCCCGCGGCCCGCAGTGCCCTGCGGACCGCGAGCTGCCTGGGGCACGGGGTCGCCCGAGGCAAGTGGCTCTGCGCGGGCGGGCCACGCCGCCCACGGATCTGGGTTGCCCGCTTGGTCGCCGGACATGGTGATGATGACGCGACGGGGCGCGAAGCGGTAGAAGGGGGATTCCGGCGCACCCCTACCTGGCGTGCCAAATGTCGGATTTCAGGTACCGGCGGACCCTTGAGGTTCGAACATTGGGGTGCGCACGGAGATTTCGCCTCCTACCTACCTGCACTCCTCCGCCTTGCTAGGATCTAAACTAAGAAAAGAACAACACAAGAGACGTAGGGTTTATACTGGTTCGGGCCACCGTTGTGGTGTAATACCCTACTCCAGTGTGTGGTGTGGTGGATTGCCTCTTGGGCTGATGATGATGAACAATACAAGGAAGAACAGCCTCGCGAGGGTCTGTTCTTGGCTGGGGCGATGAACTACTGGGAGGAGCTCAGTCACCTTTCTCTCTCTCTCTCTACCTGATCTTCTCTATCCTTCCAACCCCCCGGCCAGCTCTCTTGGCTCTGTGGGTGGCTGGTCCTATTTATAGAGGCCCTGGTCCTCTTCCCAAATATCGAGCTGGAAGGGAGCCAACAATGGCGGGCTAATTTGAAGGGGGACAGCTAGTATCAGCTATCCTGACAAAAGTAGTCTTCGCCTGCGCAAAGCTCTGGTGATGACGCCGTCTTGGGCTCCACGGTGACCTCCGTCTCGTAGTCCTCCTGGTCTTGGTCTTGTTGCACCGAAATGGCAACCTTTGCTTGATGACTCGGTACTCCGCTGTTGCGCTTGCCCCCTTTGCACCAAAGAGGAAGGGAGGACACTGCGCGGGCTGGCACCTGCCTGGCGCCCCCAGTCGTGATGGCTTGCGTCACAGGCACCTCGTGAGGTACCCCGCCTTGATCTCTCCGCCTCCTCGTGAGCCAGCCTGACGAGGCCGCGCCTGAGGAAGCTCCGAGTCGTCCGCCCCGCGAGGCTTGGCCCCTCGCGAGGGTCTTGTGTTTGTGTTGGTGAAGATGGGCCGCGCTGGGCCCCCCTTTGAGCCACGCCGCAGGCCGCAGGCAGGCAAGTCTGGGGACCCCCGTTCCCAGAACGCCGACAGTAATAGTAGTAGATGCAGGCAGGAGTCGGTCTACTTGTCACGGACGTGATGCCTATATACATGATCATGCCTAGATATTCTCATAATTATTTGCTTTTCTATCAATTGCTCGACAGTAATTCGTTCACCCACTGTAATACTTATGCTATCTTGAGAGAAGCCACTAGTGAAACCTATGGCCCCCGGGTCTATTCTCCATCACATAAGTTTCCAATCTATTTTATTTTGCAATCTTTACTGTCAATCTATATCATAAAAATACCAAAAATATTTATCTTATCATTATTATCTCTATCCGATCTCACTCTCGTAAGTGATCGTGAAGGGATTGACAACTCCTTTATCACGTTGGTTGCGAGGTTCTTATTCGTTTGTGTAGGTATGAGGGACTTGCGTGTGGCCTCCTACTGGATTGATACCTTGGTTCTCAAAAACTGAGGGAAATACTTACGCTACTTTGCTGCATCACCCTTTCCTCTTCAAGGGAAAACCAACGCAGTGCTCAAGAGGTAGCAAGAAGGATTTCTGGCGCCGTTGCCAGGGAGTCTACACACAAGTCAAGACATACCAAGTACCCATCACAAACTCTTACCCCTCGCATTACATTATTTGCCATTTGCCTGTCGTTTTCCTCTCCCCCACTTCACCCTTGCCATTTTATTCGCCTTTTTTCCATTCACCTTCTTCCCGTATGTATCTTTCTTTGTGTTTCCATGTGCCTTCTATTTGCTTGCTAAAAATCTATTGATATGGATCCACTTAAAGTATTCTACTTGGATCATCTTTTCTCCTTATGCGCTCGTGCTGAAACCCCAACTAGCCTAGTTGATGGGAAATCTTTAGATGAGCATGCTCATTTTGTGCGTCATCGTTTGTCTGAAAAAGGGATACTCTTATGGGATCAAATAAACAAATTACTATGTCATGCTTGGAATCTTTGTGAAATTTGTGATCTTACTTGTTGCTCTAAGAACCCTAAAAAACACCTCCCCTACCTATGTGAGTTTAATGATAATAAAATCTTATCTTCTTATACAAAGGGTGTTTATAGTTACTATGATATCGAACAAATTGAAGAATTTGTTGCTTTTAAGGGTGCTTATGAAGTTGCTTATTTGATTGAAAAGTATGACATTACTCTCTACGAATCTAAATTTTTTGACATACTTAAATATTGCCATGAAAACTATGCTCATAATGTCTATGTCAAAGAATTAATTGAAAAAATAACCATTGCTTTGAAAGAGAATAATGATATGCATGAATCTATAGATAATTATGATTCCGATGATTTGTTTGAAATATCCCTTGATGAACATGATGCTTGCTATTCTTGTGGCCATGATGCCAATATTTATGAAGATGAATTTGCTATAGTTCCTTATGTTAAACATGGTATCGTTGCTATTGCACCCATGGTTGATAGTTCCTTCGATGAAAATAATGATTGCAATGATGTTATCATAAATTCTCTTAATGTCAATTGTGTCAATGATATGCAAAACCTCAAGCTTGGGGATGCTAGTTTTGCTATGACTACTATTTGTTGCAATGATCATGACTGGGGTGATACTTCTTTTGATCTTGAAATTTATTTAAGCCCCATGATGAATATGAGATTGATAATGGTGCTTGCAATATTATTGAAAGTGGGTTTGGAAGAGTGTCAACTTTAGATCCCACATATTTGGAGAATGTTCAATCTTATGATGTTTTTGATAAAAGTGGGTTTGGAGAGGTCATGGCTTTAGTTAATGTTAATCCCACTATTTTGGAAGAGTGTCAACTTTGCATACATGTGGATCTTGTTAAGAATATGTTTTGTGATAGCTATATTGTTGAATTTTCTTATTATCCTACATGTAATTATTATTAGAGAGGAAAATATGGTTGTAGAAATTTTCATGTTACTAAATTGCCTCTCGTTATGTTGAGATTGCTATTGTTTCGTTCCGCTTCCTTGCATATGCTAGTTTTTGCTTGCCTTGATAATTTGTTTGCCTATAAGATGCCTATGCATAGGAAGTATGTTAGAATTAGATGTATTTGTCACATGTTTCATGATGCTCTATTTGTCTCAATTATTATCTTCCATGTGAGCATCGTTGAAATATTATGCCTAGCTAGGGGCGTTAAACGATAGCGCTTGTTGGGAGGCAACCCAATTTATTTTTGTTTCTTGATTTTTGATTCTGTTTAGTAATAAATAATACATCTAGCCTCTGTTTAGATGTGGTTTTATGCTTAGTTAGTGTTTGTGCCAAGTAGAACCTTTGGGAAGACTTGGGGAAAGTCTTTGCGATCTTGCTGTAAAAAACAGAAACTTTAGCGCTCACGAGAATTGTTGCCATTTTTTATTGGAGAGTGATAGTTAGTTAATTATTTTTGAAGATTATTAATAGATAAATTCCTCACTTCCAGAAGTTTATTGTAGAATTTTTGGGGATCCAGAAGTATTCGAAACCTACAGATTACTACAGACTGTTCTGTTTTTGACGGATTCTGTTTTTCGTGTGTTGTTTGCTTATTTTGATGAATCTATGGCTAGTAATAGAGTTTATGAACCATAGAGAAGTTGGAATACAGTAGGTTTAACACCAATATAAATAAATAATGAGTTAATTACAGTACCTTGAAGTGGTGGTTTGTTTTCTTTTACTAACAGAGCTCACGAGATTTTCTTTTAAGTTTTGTGCTGTGAAGTTTTCAAGTTTTGGGTAAAGATTTGATGGATTATGGAACAAGGAGTGGCAACAGCCTAAGCTTAGGGATGCCCAAGGCACCCCAAGGTAAAATCCAAGGATAACCAAAAGCCTAAGCTTGGGGATTCCATGAAAGGCATCCCCTCTTTCGTCTTCGTCCATCGGTAACTTTACTTGGAGCTATATTTTTATTCGCCACATGATATGTGTTTTGCTTGGAGCGTCTTGTATGATTTGAGTCTTTTATTTTTAGTTTACCACAATCATCCTTGGTGTACACACCTTTTGGGAGACACACACATGAATTGGAATTTATTAGAATACTCTATGTGCTTCACTTATATCTTTTGAGTTGGATAATTTTTTCTCTAGTGCTTCACTTATATATTTTAGAGCACGGTGGTGGTTCTATTTTATAGAGATAATTGATCTCTCATGATTCAATTATATCATTTTGAGAGTCCTTTAGAACAGCATGGTGATTCACTTTGGTTATAAATTTTAAATGCTAAGAGAAGTTGGATGCTTGATAGATTGTTTTGAGATATAAAGGTGGTAATATTAGAGGTGTGCTAGTTGAGTAATTGTGAAATTCATGAATAGTTGTGTTGAAGTTGGCAAGTCCTGTAGCATGGACGTATGGTAAACGTTATGTGACAAATTTGAAGCATGGGGTGTTCTTTGATTGCTTTCCTTATGAGTGGTGGTCGGGGACGAGCGATGGCCTTTTCCTACCAATCTATGCCCCTAGGAGCATGCGTGTAGTGCTTGGTTTTGATGACTTGTAGATTTTTGCAATAAGTATGTGAGTTCTTTATGACTAATGTTGAGTCCATGGATTATACGCACTCTCACCCTTCCATCATTGCTAGCCTCTTCGGTACTGTGCATTGCCCTTTCTCACCTTGAGAGTTGGTGCAAACTTCGCCAGTGCATCCAAACCCCGTGATATGATACGCGCTATCACACATAAGCCTCCTTATATCTTCCTCAAAACATCCACCATACCTACCTATTATGGCATTTCCATAGCCATCCCGAGATATATTTCCATGCAACTTTCCACCATTCCATTTACTATGAAACACATCATCATTGTCATATTGCTTTGTTGATCATGTAGTTGACATCGTATTTGTGGAAAAGCCACCATGCTTAATTTTTCATACATGTCACTCCTGATTCATCGCAATCCCGGTACACCGCCGGAGGCATTCACATAGAGTCATATTTTTTTCTAAGTATCGAGTTGTAATTCTTGAGTTGTAAGTAAACAAAAGTGTGATGATCATCATTAGAGCATTGTCCCATGTGAGGAAAGGATGATGGAGACTATGATTCCCCCACAAGTTGGGATGAGACTCCGGACGAAAAAAAGAGGCCATAAAAAGGCCCAAATAAAAAAATGTGAGAAAAAGAGAGAAGGGACAATGTTACTATCCTTTTTCCACACTTGTGCTTCAAAGTAGCACAATGATCTTCGTGATAGAGAGTCTCTTATTTTGTCACTTTCATATACTAGTGAGAATTTTTCATTATAGAACTTGGCTTGTATATTCCAATGGTGGGCTTCCTCAAATGCCCTAGGTCTTCGTGAGTACGCAAGTTGGATGCACACCCACTTAGTTTCTTTGATGAGCTTTCATATATTTATAGCTCTAGTGCATCCGTTGCATGGCAATCCCTACTCCTTACATTGACATCAATGAGTGGGCATCTGCATAGCCCATTGATTAGCCGCGTCAATGTGAGACTTTCTCCATTTTGTCTTCTTACACAACCTCAATCATCATATTCTATTCCACCCATAGTGCTATGTCCATGGCTCGCACTCATATATTGTGTAAAATTTGAAAGAGTTTGAAAAGGCTAAGTATGAAACAATTGCTTGACTTGTCATCAGGGTTGTGCATGATGGGAGCATTTTGTGCGACAAAAATGAAGCATGGCTAAACTATATGATTTTGTAGGGATAAGTTTTCTTTGGCTATGGTATTTTGATAAGACATAATTGCTCGATTAGCATACTTGGAGTATTACTATTTTTATGTCAACAATAAACTTTTATCTTGAATCTTTCGGATCTGAACATTCATACCACAATAGAGAAAAATACATTGAAGAACATGCTAGAAAGCATTCCACATGAAAAACTCTGTTTTTATCATTTACCTACTCGAGGACGAGCATGAATTAAGCTTGGGGATGCTGATACGTCTCCAACGTATCTATAATTTTTTATTGTTCCATGCTATTATATTATCTGTTTTGGATGTTAATGGGCTTTATTTTACACTTTTATATTATTTTTGGTACTAAGCTATTAACGCAAGGCCCAGTGCAACTTGTTGTTTTTTTTGCCTATTTTAGTGTTACGAAGAAAATGAATATCAAATGGAGTCCAAATGGAATGAAACCTTTGGGAGCGTGATTTTTGGAACAAACGTGATCCCGAGGACTTGGAGTGGACGTCAAGAAACGGACGAGGAGTCCACGAGGTAGGGCGGCACGCCTACCCCCTGGGCGCGCCCTCCCCCCTCGTGGGCTCCTCGTGGCTCAACCGACCTACTTCTTCTCCTATATATGTTCACATACCCCGAAAATATCGAGGAGCACCACGAAACCCTATTTCCGCCGCCGCAACCTTCTGTACCCAAGAGATCCCATCTTGGGGCCTTTTCCGGAGCTTCGCCGGAGGGGGCATTGATCATGGAGGGCCTCTACATCAACTCCATGGCCCCTCCGATGATGTATGAGTAGTTTACTTCAGACCTTCGGGTCCATAGCTAGTAGCTAGATGGCTTCTTCTCACTCTTTGGATCTCAATACAAAGTTCTACTCGATCTTCTTGGAGATCTATTCGATGTAACTCTTTTTGCGGTGTGTTTGTCGAGATCCAATGAATTGTGGATTTATGATCAAGTCTATCTGTGAACAATATTTGATTCTTCTCTGAAATCTTTTATGCATGATTGGTTATCTTTGCAAGTCTCTTCGAATTATCGGTTTGGTTTGGCCTACTAGATCGATCGTTCTTGCAATGGGAGAAGTGCTTAGCTTTGGGTTCAATCTTGCGGTGCTCGATCCCAGTGACAGAAAGGGAAATGACACGTATTGTATTGTTGCCATCGAGGATAAAAATATGGGGTTTATATTATATTGCTTGAGTTTATCCCTCTACATCATGTCATCTTACCTAAGGCGTTACTCTGTTCTTATGAACTTAATACTCTAGATGCATGCTGGATAGCTGTCGATGTGTGGAGTAACAGTAGTAGATGCAGGCGGGAGTCGGTCTACTTGTCACGGACGTGATGCCTATATACATGATCATGCCTAGATATTCTCATAATTATTCGCTTTTCTATGAATTGCTCGACAGTAATTCGTTCACCCACCGTAATACTTATGCTATCTTGAGAGAAGCTACTAGTGAAACCTATGGCCCTCGGGTCTATTCTCCATCACATACGTTTCCAATCTATTTTATTTTGCAATCTTTACTTTCAATCTATATCATAAAAATACCAAAAATATTTATCTTATCATTATTGTCTCTATCAGATCTCACTCTCGTAAGTGATCGTGAAGGGATTGACAACCCCTTTTATCGCGTTGGTTGCGAGGTTCTTATTTGTTTGTGTAGGTACGAGGGACTTGCGTGTGGCCTCCTACTAGATTGATACCTTGGTTCTCAAAAACAGAGGGAAATACTTATTCTACTTTGCTGCATCATCCTTTCCTCTTCAAGGGAAAACCAACGCAGTGCTCAAGAGGTAGCAACCGCGAGCAGCGTCGAGAAAGTCGATGGAGATAGGTGGCGGCAAGCGGAAGTGGCGAAATGCGGTGGGCTTTGCCAGTAGCCTGGCAGCGGCGGCAGGCGTCGAGCTAAGTGTTTACTGCCGTGATAGGCAGTGCCATGGCATAGACGCGGAGGAGGTTGTGCAGGTGTGAATGGGGAACGTACCGGAGGGGCCGAAGGGGTGGCGGGTGGGGTGAGGGTTTTTTGACGTGGGGATAGTGAGGGTTTTCTTTTTTCTTTTTTGAATTGGGTGGTGAGGGTTTTCTGTCCCACAAAGAATTTTGGGGGCGGCGGTTTGCTAGAGCGAACCATGTGTGATTGAAGTAGCAGGCAAAATGAAAGTCATTGCACACAATTCCAATTTTGGGAACCGTGTGTGATTGACGTACTACCTCCGTCCTGGTTTATTGCACCCCCGTTGTAATTTTTACCAAAATTTGGCGAAATATTTAACATACTCAGAACTAGATAATAAGCATACACGTACATAAGCATAGTTTAACCATAAGTACATAGTTCAACCATCATTAAGCATACTCAAGCGTACATAGTTCGATCCATCCCACATCTCATCTCACATGCGGCCGGCACGATCCTGAAGCTTCTCCAAGTACTCAGCGTACACGCCGTGCGCCACCCTGCGAGAATACTTCTACTTGAAGGAGCCAACAACCCGTCCTCTTGCATGCGCCAGAACACTTAGATACACATCATGAATCTTCTGGTTGCAAAATGGGCATCCATAGACGTCGTTCCAGGTCCTAATATGCCTGTTATGCATTCCCGCATAAAGCTCCCTCAGGATTCACCTCTTGTACCTCCTCTAGGCATCTTCATCCTCGCTGTCCTCATCGTCAGACATCACCTATACACATAGTAAAACTAATTTGGCATCAAATCACTGATTACATGCCGTGAAGTGGGATTTGGAATTTATGGCTATTTATTTATACATTTCCAGAGATTATGGTTCGATTTTTAAGCACAGTCATCTATGTACAGACCAATCTTGAAGAAAATAATGGCACAAACATAGGTAGGTCATTCAAAATCAATTGTCAAGTCCTGGCTAGGAATTATTAGCACGAACACTAACCCTAGTCAGATTACTAGCAGAAATCATTTGCACAGATGAAACAACTAATCACTTATCACCTGTACCATTCAAACAATCAATACACTACACGGATCTAACGAAACTTACTCAGATTTCATGGATTGGGAGAACATAACACATGATTTCTATTCCAAAAAGGGGGAGGCAGGAGTAACCAGAGAAACCTTATGATCTATTTGACACATAAATGGGTATAGATGACTAACCAGCTGTCCGTCGTCGTCGGAGTCGTCGTCGGAGTGGCCGTCGGAGTCGGTGTGGAACTCCGCCTCCGGCTGTGGAAGCTCGACGCCGTCGACGATGTCAGGGTGCAGCAATAACTCACCGGCGGTGACGGCAACCTCTGTCACCATCTCCACGCCGTGCTCCAGTGCTTTAGCAGCCTCGGCGTTGCCACACCCTCCGATGGGACGCTTCGGCGGCATCCTCATACACTGACGGCTTTGAGGACTGAGAGTGGCGTCGAGGATGCAAGCAGAGAGAGAGGATTGTGTGTGCGTAGCGAGGATGGGGGGTGCGGCCGCTCGGGCGCACCATTAATATGGAGTAGTGGGAGTTGTGGGAGAGAGTCGGGCGGCGGTCAAACCGATGGCTCGCCTCCCAGTGAGCCTGCGCACCGGACTGCTGGCATGCCTACCAAAGTTTCACACATCTACTCGCACGCTTCCCGATGACACTGCGCACCGAGCACACCTCCGTCAATTCACATACCTGCACGCATGCCTCCCCGTCTGCCTGCGCGGCGGACTGCTCGCATGCGTCCCGTCAACTCACGCCTGCTCGCACGCCACACGGGTCGTGTGGCGGCACATACATTGTTTTTCTATTTGGATGATTAATGCTGCCGCTTTATTTCTTAACCGAAGCATGGCACGTATCCATTGTTGGTCTAGCGCAAACGGTTCGAATAAATAATCCATTTGGGATATTGGTTCCCAATTATTAATAATCTCCCGTCTGTAATTAGATAAAGATTACATCAAAATTGGTCTCAAATTTGACAAAAAAAGTATAATGCCACTTTGTATTGGTGTCCATATGACAACACGATAAGTTTCATGAACTTCAAATAAGTTTCGGATGTACTAGAATTTAAAAATCAAGATTCTCAATGTTTGAAATTTGTTGCACGGGGAGTAAACATGCACTCAGTGAGACACATGTGTTTTTGCAATCCATTTAGGTGCACTGTCACATGTGCATGTAGCTCAAATTTGATTTTTGCACATTATACCCATAGAAAATCAATCAATCAATGTACTAAAACGTCTTAATGATCTCTATGATTTTTTTGAAATTAAAACGTCCCTCCTTTGGTAACATGTATGTTCACTGCGGGATAACTTATTTAACATGCATCGTAGTTGTGGTGGATTCGTGCTGTGTGTGTGGGTGTGCGTCTGGGGGTGGCGGGTGGGTCGCAGTACACTACGAGTTGTGAGCCACCATGTGGGTTGGCCGTTTTGTTAGGCAGGCTGGTGCCACATCAGAGTCGTGAAATCGTTATTTAAAACATTACACAACCCTTTCATATATAAATGTTTTGGCCACATGCAGTCGATGGTTGTCCTACATGACACTCGATACTCGCGTGTGACGCTTTCTGTGGGCCCGTGAGGTCGTCGTTCATCACTTTGACGAACAACCGACAGTGAGGTTAATTTGACCAGCAAGGTAGAATCTTTCTTGTTTGTGTTATGGTGGTATATAGTACGCGTCGCAGAGGTGGGAGGGGACTAGCATATATACTACACGTATGCGTCCGTGAACAAGTACACCTCACTCAGTGTTGGAACTTTTTGGTTACCGAGGCACGTGCCACATCAAAATTGTGAAATTGGTTATTCAAACATCACACAACACCTTTTTGGGCCACATGCTTATATATCCTAGCTAGGACACTCACATGTGACGCTTCCATCTGTGGGCCCACGAGGCCATCGTCGATGCATGCATGCATGCATCACTTTGACCTACAACGGGAGAGGTTAATTAATTTCACCATTGATGAGGATTCTTTTGGGTTGTACATATATTCCGGCAGGAGCATATAGTATGCGGTGAAGAGGGGGAAGGGGACCATCATATGTAGTACGCTTGATATGAACCTCGCTCTGTGTGGGTGCATGGTTTATGGTTTTTGAGGCATGTGGCACATCAAAGTTGTGCAATTTGGGTATTCAACATATATATGTTTGGCCCACATGCAAAGCGGTGGTGGTTGTCCTCTCGCACCCACTTAAGTGGTTATCAGCGATATCGATGCTTTCCATCTATGGGCCCGCTTGGTCCATCACTTCTTTTTGCCTGACAACAAGAGAGGTTAATTTGACCTAGGAGGGGGTTATTATTTTTGCTCTGGGATGACATGCATGGTGCACTTTGAGCACACACACATGCATGTGTACGCATGAATCCCTCCCACCGAGTCGAAGTGGCTAGTACAACTACACCATCATGAACCGATCTCGCTCTGTGAGAGGAGCTAGTGTATGATTTTTGACACACGCGCCAGATCAATGTTGTGTATTCAAACATGCATGCACACGTCACCTCCATACATATGCATGTAGTGGTTGCCTTCAAACGGTACACTCCCTCACGTGGTTATCGGCGACAAGCCTATATATTCGTGGGCCCGCATGGACATCCATGATCACCTTGACCAACAACAAGATAGGTTACCATGGCAGATTCTTCATTTGGTTCGTGTTATCGTAGTATAGGTCATGGTGAGATTTAGACCTAATTAAGTTTGAGCATATATACTATGCACACATGCATGCATATATGAATCCCTGTTGTTGGCTTGAAGTGTGGTGTAACATACATATGCATCGTCAACCTAACCCTCACTCGGTGTGGGGATTTCTAGTTCGAAATCACGGTGCCACATTAAAGTTGTTCCATTGTTACTCAAAAACACACCTCTCCATACATATGTTTGGGCCACACACATGCAGCGGTTGTCTTTGGGGACTAGCTACTTGCATGATTATTTGCGAGATAGCCCATCTCCGGGGTCGCATGGACGGCCATCACTTTGACCAACAACAAGAGAGAGGTTGTACGACCAAGGTGGATTATTCTTGGTCCATTTTACGATCCATCTGGGTGAGATATATGCCTCTCTGGCCCGTCGATTGAAAGTGTGTGTGTGTATCTGCGGGGGGGTTGCCACATCGCACTTTGCTAGGTGAACCTCGGTTGGGTGGTATGCATTCATAGCTTAATTAGGATTCCCTTCATGGCGACAAGAGGGGGTGGGGGGCTGCTAGCTACTTCGCACTTTGCTAGGTGAACCTCGGTTGGGGGGGGGAGGGGGGGGCATGCTCATAGCTTAGGATTCCCTTCATGCCAACACGAGGGGGGGCTGCTAGCTACTTCGCACTTTGCTAGGTGAACCTCGGTTGGGGGGGGGCATGTGCATTCATAGCTTAAGATTCCCTTCGTGCCGACACGAGGGAGGGGTGGCTGCTAGCTACTTCGCACTTTCCTAGGGTAAACCTCGATTGGGGGAGGGCATGCATTCATAGCTTAGGATTCCCTTCATGCCGACACGAGGGAGGGGGTCTGCTAGCTACTTCGCACTTTGCTAGGTGAACCTCGGTTGGGGGGGGGGGGGCATGCATCATAGCTTAGGAATCTCTTCGTGCCGACACGAGGGGGGGGGGCGCTAGCTACTTCGCACTTTGCTAGGTGAACCTCGGTTGGGGGGGGGGGGGCATGCATCATAGCTTAGGAATCTCTTCGTGCCGACACGAGGGGGGGGGGCGCTAGCTACTTCGCACTTTGCTAGGTGAACCTCGGTTGGGGGGGGGGGGGCATGCATTCATAGCTTAGGATTCCCTTCGTGCCGACACGAGGGAGGGGGGCTGCTAGCTCTACTTCACACTTTGCTAGGTGAACCTCGGTTGGGGGGCATGCATTCATAGCTTAGGATTCCCTTTGTGCCGACACGAGGGAGGGGGCTTCTAGCTACTTCGCACTTTGCTACGGTGAACCTTAGTTGGGGGGGGCATGCATTCATAGCTTAGGATTCCCTTCATGCCGCCACGAGGGAGGAGGGGGGCCGCTAGCTACTTCGCACTTTGATAGGTGAACCTCGGTTAAGGGGGAGGGGGCAATGCATTCATAGCTTAGGATTCTCTTCATGCCGACACGAGAGGGGGGCAAGCAATACCGTGCGCTTTGCGAGAGAGGTGCGACATCGAAGTTGCATTTGGTATTTGAAAATCAAACCGCCCTTTTGATACATAAATTTGGTTCACATGCAAGTGTGTTTGTGTTCTGACCCTATCCCGCGCCATTTTTTGCCAAATTTATGAACATTAGAGAAGTCGTATGACGCAACAGACACGGTTCACTCAAACTAACCATGTGCCACGCTGGTGCACCTGTCACGCACACATCCGCACAGTACATTGGGCTCCACGAGGCTCCCCTCTCAAAAATATATGCCTGCCTCGAAGGTTTTTCTGTTTCATAACACACAGTTGTTATCTCCGGACCGTTTGCGATGTTTCTTGTTCCCAATCCTGCCTGCATCCCTAGAAAATATCTGCCCACCTCGAGGGTTTGTCTGTTTCATAACACACGGTTGTTATCTTCGGACCGTGTGCGATGCACTATCATCAAAATTTTCAATAGCCCGGCATTTCACTGCCGCCTTTGACTCCCGCGTAGTAAATTTTTTAGTACCCGCGTCATTTCCTCAAACACCCCGCGCCCCCTCCGCACACACACACACACCAAAACCTCCTCGGGCATGCGCGTGCGCACACACACACACACCCTCCCTCACTTGAAACCCTAGCAAAGTCCCCGCCGCCACCGCCGCCGCAAGGCCACCATTGTCAACATCTGCCGGTTTGCCCGTCCAACTTACCCACCGATCTCCATACCCAGGCCACCCTGAGTTTCTTAGATGACGCCTGCCAAATGCCCCCTTTCCCATAGATCCCCATCCCCATCCCCCACTCCAGAGCGTCGCAGCCTAAGCCCGGCTATGCTTCTGTGGAGCTCGAGGAGCGACTAGACCAAAAGAGGTGTATAGCCGTCTCTTCGCCCGACGTTGCCGAGGAAGCTGACGACCATTACTGGCGGCAGGCACTCAAGCAGTGGGATAGAGTATGCGGGCATGTCTCGTCCGCCGACTACGACATCGAGGTCATCGACAGCGACGCCCTAAGGCGGGCTGTGTCATAGGTTAAGTGGCCCACCTCCAACCCCTCGGGTTCAACCGTCGTCGATCTCATCCATGGCCCCGTCGTTGATCTCCTCTGGCTAGCTGTCAACAATTTGCCATTCTACATCGCCAGCGAGCCCGTTTTGTCATTTCTGAAGGACACATTTTGCGATGCTGGCTTGGGATCCACAGCTTCCAAGTCAAACCTCATCGACGGCGACCATGAGGAGGGCACCCTCTCCAGCTCTTCCAAGGGGAAAGAGCCCATCTGCTCTTCCAAGGGGAAAGCGCCCGTCTGCGACATCAGGGAGGGAACCCTACAGTCGTGCTCTTCCAAGGGGAAGGAGCCCATCTGCGACAACATGGAGCGCATCCAGGGTCTGTGCTATTCCCACGGGAACGAGCCCATCCATGACAAGTGAGGAAACCCATGATTTGTTTTGCCGTGCCTCTTCATAGGGGGTAAACCCATGATTTGTTTTGTCGAGTCCCTTTTGTAGTGTAGTGAGAATATGTCCAGTTTTAATTGCTATATCTTGTTGTTTGCAGTATGCCTTGTTTATTTTAGTTGTTCACAATGTGATGCTCTATATGTGAAATTATTTACAGTGCAGTACATTTCATCAATCCAGTTTTAAACATACCGATAGGAATGCATATATTTGCTTGCTGTTAAGCTTGTTATAGCTAGCATATGCCTCTTTTAAAGTTTTTTGATTGTTCGGTTGTTTGTAGTTAGCATATGTTCAGTTTCAAATGCTATCTTTGGTTGTTCGTAATATGCCTTGTTTATTCTAGTTATTCACAACGTGATGTTATATATGTGCACGTATCATCAGTACCAGTTTCAACAATACCACTATGAATGACTACATTTGGTTGCTGCATCTTGTAGTTAACACACCTTTCCATTTTTATTTAACCATAACCAGTGTACTTAGACTGACACAATACCAGTTTGAATGACCATGTTTGCTTGTTTTTAAATGTTTGGCTTGTTGCTGTTAGCACACCTTTCCACTTGTTTTGCTTTACTAGCGTGCTTAAACCTGCACAGTGAAGCTATCTTTTGGAGATTATTTTGTCTGCCATGGGTAATTTTGGTTGATGTTTAGCTTGTTATGCTTAACATGCTTCTTGATCTACCTACACAGGACAATTTTGGGAACGACTGTTGTTTTCCATCGAGGTTAGTTTCATCCCATGGATTATATCTGCTCACTGTTCAGGATATCGGTAGCTGGTACCATATAGGCCAGCGGCTGATAAGGGACTAATCAGTGAATCTGACTTTTAACTGAATATATCTGTAACCCATTTTCCTTAGGTTAACTAGGGCCATATGTAATATATCTGAGGCTACATAGCAACATGCACTGTACTTAATGTCTAAATATGCAATCTTAGGCTACATAGCAACAAGGAAGAGTGTTACATTAATGTTCTAATGATGTCTAGATATACGTAGAAGAGCAGCAGCAGCAACAACAACAACACAACCCTGTTTGGATACTCAACTTAGCTAGAGGTTAGAATTAGTTTCTAGCTCATTTCTAACCCTGAACTAACTCCATCCAAAGAGTTGTTTGGATGGCAGGGTTAGATTGACAATAAATGCACTAGGAGAACTAGCTCCAATTAGCACATCTTGGGTTGGATACTAGTTTTTTGGGTGCGTTATAGATGCAACTAGCTCAAACTAACCCTCATGTTTAGATATACTTTAGGCCTATTTGAGCCCGAACTAGCTCAAACTAACTGTAACCCGTGGATACAACAGCAAATAATTTGTAAGAATGAACTAAACTCCTTCCGGCCCATAATATAAGATGTTAATTCATCTAATATGTTAGTATATTGGATGTTATAAGATACTCCCTCTATTCCTAAATATTTGTCTTTTTAGAGATTTTAAATGGACTACCACATACGGATGTATATAGACATATTATAAAAGAGTGTTGTACTACATCATTGTGCAATTGTTGTTTGGCTTCTAATATTAACTTGGTGCTTTTAGGTACATATGTCATTGGTAAAGATCCGCGTTTCGACACTTTCTGCGTATGGGGCAATAAGATATCGATGAACCAGCATCAAGTGAGGAAGCTGATAAAGATTGTTAGTAAAATGGGTCCAAAGATGGCAATTAAACTATTTGTTTACACTTTATCCAAGACAATAATAAACTGCAGGATGGTAATTAAGAACTATGCAACCTTCTTTTTACTGCCCATAATGAGTTGTGTTAGATGACAATGTCTGAATATTTTTCCTTTGAAGTGGTTGCCAAAGAAGTTTACTCAAGATTACCTCTCAAACTACATGATTGGTGGGCTGTAGTGACCCGACCTCAGATGGTCAAGCCTCTGTGCTTCAGTGTCATCCCTGGATCAGTAATGCTGACACACACAGTACTCGAAGGATTTATAACAGAGTAGCAATCACACACTTATTACATCGAACGTCTCCAGAGAGAACTCATTACAATAATATGGCTTAAGGCCATCTAATAGGATAACAGCGGAAGGCTTGGAAGATAAAGTGAGTCCATCAACTCCAGCGACATAGCTGAGCTGCACGGCAATGACCTAATGAACCTTACTCCTCGTCTGAAAAGTCTGCAACATAATACGTTGCAGCCCGAAAACGGGTCAGCACATGGAATATGCTGGCAAAGTAACACAGTAGAGCAAGAACAGAATCATGCTATCACTACATGCATATTTGGCTGGTGGAAAGCTCTATGGTTACAGTTTTGCGAAAAGCCAATTTTTCCCTACAACAAAGGAATAGATTTTAATTTAACTATCATGGTAGTTGAAACAACATTGAGAAGGTTCCTCCAACTCAATCCCAATTAAAGTGATTAACAACCCAACAATATTAGTTAAACATGATGAGATACTTTTGATAACCCAAGTACTAGATACTCAAGAATTGTCCATAACCGGGACACGGCTAACCATGATTAGATTGTACACTCTGCAGAGGTTTGCGCACTTTTCCCCACAAGACTTGATCGCCTCCGTTGGATTTCTCGCACTACAGGGTGTTTGAGAAACGGATGACCGAGACACAGTCTTTCAGAAACATTAACTCTCTACTCTGGACAGACCATACCAAACCTACATCCCACTACCTGCTGATCTGCCTCTTCAAGAGCTTCACGTGACTTACTCAACTATGCTAGAGCCCGTAATAGCTTGTGGCTGCACACGGAAGTTTCTAGCATGAATCATCTCAGTTCCCTTTGAGCCTGGGTGGCGGTCCATAGGAAGATCACACGGGTACTCCGGGATTTCCAAAAAATACAAGCAACACTGGGTACTCCAGGTGCCTCAATCCACCCAGTTGTTTGATTAATTTGCCACCTTAAGTTGAACCATTAATTTACAAGCTCACATCTGTCATGTATTTCACTCAAACCCAAACCACGTCTACAAGCGTAGCATAGCATAGTATATAAGCAACGCGTAGAGTAACTCCCAAGGGTTTGAATGTAACAGGGCAATAGGTTCTACCTCATCAACTACTTCCCAACCCACAAGTTAATGACATCCTAATCATGCAATGTTTGAGGATTGGAACTAATGCATAAAAACTGGGTGATAAAGGGGTATGATCAAAGTGTTACTTGCCTTGCTGACGATCTGCAAAACCTAGGGACTCGTAGTAGCACGCTTCGCACTCCGGGTGTTCTATCGCAAACAAACAATAGCATACATAAGTAACAAGCAACGATGCACAAGAAAAACTCAAATAAAAGAGGTTGACCAGAAAGTTCAAATTAAGAACTCCGGTTCGCAAAAAGAATCAAATCAAACGGAGCAACGAAACTCAAACGGCGAAAGAAAGAAGCTTTGTTTACTAATATGAAACTAGGTCAAATTTTACAGTAGAGAAAACTTGTTTGAGTTGGTTAAACGGAAAGAGGGTTTCGGGACGAAACTCTAGGCGCTTGAATCGCCTGATTCCGACTAACGAGTGACAAGATAAACAGAAACTAAGATCGGATCAGAAATCGCGATCAGAGAAAATTGCGGAATAAATCCGATAAAAGAAAACTGACGAACAGACTAACGAACGAGCGTTCGTTAGCTGTATCTAACGGGCGAAGAACCGTTCGTTAAAACGAACGTTCGGACGAACGTCCGCTAACTAGAAGAACCGAGAAAAACCGGCGAATCCGAAAAAAAACAGATCTAGGGTTTCTAAAAAACCGAACGGTTTTTATAAAACTACTGGCAGCGGAGTCCGACAACTACCTCCAGCGAGGCGAGGCAGCGGCGGGGCGGCGGCTTGTGGGGTTGCGGCGGCAGGCGGCGGCGGCGGTGGCTAGCGCGGGTGGCGGCGGCTGCGGCGGCGGTGGCGGTGGTGTTTGGGGGCGGGGGTGGCGGCCGTATATAAAGGGGTGGGGCGGGGCGGGGCGGCTTGGAGGAGGGGCCAAGGCAGCGACGGTGGAGTCCGGCTCGGACTCCTCATCCGAGTCGCCGGCGGCGGCGCGCGCACGGGGAAGGCGGCGTCGGCGGCGGCCTGGCTCGGCTGGGCCTTAGGCCCAGTCGGGCGCGGGAATTTTTTTTTTAAAAAAAATTTTGCCGACCGAAATAAAATCCTAGAAAAATAAATAAAAATCTAAAAATGCCAAAATAAATTTTCACCATCTAAATAAAATATTTAGAACGAGATGAACATTTTCTTGGCCCTAAAATGCAATTTTGAAAAACATGCAATTTTTCTAATGCAAACAAAACTGTAATCAAATCCGAATAAAACAAATATTTGATTTTAATATTTTTCCTCCAATATTTCAATTATCTTGGAGAAGTCATATTATCTCCTCTCATATATTTTAGTATGAAATATTTTTGGAGAGAAAATAATTAAAACCAAAAATCCTCGTTTCAAAATTTGATAAAGATCAAATTTGAAAACCGGGAAATCCCCAACTCTCTCCGAGGGTCCTTGAGTTGCTTAGGATTTTTGAGGATCGCGAGACGAAATGCGAATAAAGTATGATATGCATGGATAACTATGTATAACATTCCAAATTTGAAAATTTGGGATGTTACAAACCTACCCCCCTTAAGATGAATCTCGCCCTCGAGATTCGGGTTGGCTAGAGAATAGGTGTGGGTGGTCTTTGCGAAGATCATCCTCTCGTTCCCATGTGGCTTCATCCTCGGTATGGTGGCTCCACTGAACTTTACAAAACTTGATAACCTTACTGCGGGTGACTTTGCTGGCAAACTCAAGAATCTTAACTGGTTTCTCCTCATAAGTCAAATCACTGTCCAGGGTTACTGTATCTCTTAGCGGTATATCTGCCATCTTAGCATGACACTTCTTCAGCTGTGAAACGTGAAACACGTCATGAACTCCTGACAATCCCTTGGGTAACTCCAACTTGTAGGCAACTTCTCCCATCCGTTCCAAAATACGATACGGTCCTACAAATCTCGGGGCTAACTTTCCCTTAACTCCAAAACATTTCACTCCTCGCAATGGTGACACTCGCAGATATGCTCGGTCTCCAATTTCATAGGTTACCTCCTTGCGTTTTGAGTCAGCATAACTCTTCTGCCTGGACTGAGCAATCTTCAGTCTGTCTCGAATCAATTTAACCTTCTCCTCAGACTCCTTGATCAAGTCTGGTCCAAACAACTGTCTGTCTCCTACCTCGTACCACATCAACGGTGTTCTGCATCTTCGTCCATACAGGGCTTCAAACGGTGCCATCTTCAATCTGGCATGATAGCTATTGTTGTATGAAAACTCTGTGTATGGCAAATTGTCATCCCAACTAGATCCATAATCTAGCGCACAGGCTCTCAACATGTCCTCCGGAATTTGGTTGACTCTCTCTGTTTGTCCATCCGTCTGCAGGTGAAATGTTGTACTAAACTCCAATCTCGTTCCCAAGGTATGGTGCAACTGGTGCCAAAACTTTGAGGTAAACCGTGTTCCTCGATCTGATACGATGGTCCTCAGAACTCCATGCAGACATACTATCCTGGACATATATATCTTGGCGAGCTTTGCACTTGTATAGGTGGTTTTCACTGGGATGAAGTGAGCTACTTTGGTCAAGCGATCAACTACTACCCATATGGAATCATATCCTGCTTTGGTCCCGGGAAATCCGGTGATAAAGTCCATGCCCAGTTTATCCCACTTCCATTCGGGTATCGGCATAGGCTGTAATAGTCCTGCTGGCTTCTGATGCTCTGCCTTCACGCGCTGATATACATCACATACGGCGACATACTCGGCAATATCCTTCTTCATACCGGTCCACCAGAAATGTTCCTTCAAATCCAAATACATCTTGGTGTTTCCGGGGTGTATCGAGTATGGTGAGTCATGGGCCTCTTGAAGTATTAACTTCCTGATCTCCTAGTTATTGGGCACATAAACTCGGTCCTCAAACCATAGGGTATCGTTCTCATCTTCACGAAAACCTTTGGCCTTTCCTTTGCTCATCTTCTCCTTTATCTCGGCAATCTCCTTGTCCTCCTTCTGAGCTTCCCGAATCTTGTCCAGCAATGTCGACTGGACCTCCATTGTTGCAATAAATCCTCTAGGAACAATCTCCAATCGAAGTTCCATGATGTCCTCTGCTAATTCCTTCGGTAGTCCCTTTCTTTCAAGGATATTAGCATAACTCTTCTGGCTCAAAGGGTCTTCTACGACATTGGCCTTTCCTGGATGATAGTGTAGCTTCATGTCATAATCCTTTATAAGCTCCAACCATCTCCTCTGTCGAAGGTTCAGCTCCTTCTAGGTGAAAATGTACTTCAAACTCTTATGGTCCGTGTACACATCACAACGGTTTCCAATAAGGTAATGTCTTCAGGTCTTCAATGCATGTACTATGACTGCTAACTCCAAATCATGCGTGGCATAGTTTAACTCATGAGGTTTTAGTTGTCGTGAGGCATACGAGACAACTCCCCCGTCCTGCATAAGCACACATCCAAGTCCTAAGCGTGAGGCATCGCAGTACACTTGGAACTCCTTATGTATATCTGGCAGTGTTAGCACCGGCGCTGTAGTCAAACGTTTCTTCAATTCCTAGAAACTTGCCTCACAATCTTCTGTCCATTTAAACTTAGTATCCTTCTTCAATAGTTCAGTCATTGGCTTTGCAATCTTGGAAAAATTCTCGATGAATCTCCGGTAGTATCCTACGAGTCCAACAAAACTGCGGATCTTGCTAACAGAAGTGGGTGCCAACCATTCAGTGACTGACTGAATTTTTGCTGGGGTCTACTGCTATACCTTCTCCTGATATAACATGTCCAACGAACCCAACTTCCTTCAACCAAAATTCGCATTTGCTAAACTTAGCATACAACTGGTGTTCCCTGAGTTTCTCGAGAACCAAGCGCAAATGCTCCTTGTGCTCCTCCTCGTTCTTCAAGTATACCATAATATCATCAATAAACACCACAACAAACTTGTCCAAATACTCCATGAACACCTTGTTCATCATGCTCATGAAATAGGCAGGGGCGTTAGTCAGTCCAAATGACATGACCGTGTAATCGTATAATCCATATCGTGTTGTGAACGATGTCTTCGGTATATCCTTCTCTCGTATCTTCAACTGATGATATCCCGATCGCAAATTGATCTTCGAAAACACTTTAGCTCCTTGCAACTGATCAAACAGATCATTGATCATCGGCAGTGGGTACTTGTTCTTAATCGTCACTTCATTTAATGCTCGATAATCAACAACCATCCTCAGGGATTTATCCTTCTTCTCAACCAAAAGTACTGGGCTCCCCAAGCTGATGAACTTTTTCGGATGTATCCTTTCTCCAATAACTCCTTGATCTGTTTCTTAATTTCTTCCAGATCATTTGCGGGCATCCAATAGGGTCTCTTGGATATTGGTCTTGTACCTGGCAACAACTCTATCAAAAACTGGCATGCCTGGTAACTCTTCTGGGAAAACATCCGGGTAATCCTTCACTACAGGCACTTCCTCCTGAACAACTCCCGTAAGGGCATTCACTTGACTCCTCCTAGGCACATGCCTAGATACATACTTAATCCTTTTCCCTTCCGGGGTGGTGAGATAAATCGACTTACTAGCACAGTCAATGCTTCCTCCAAACTTTGACATCCAGTCCATACCCAATATCACATCCAGTCCTTGTGACTCCAAGATAATTAGGTCGGACGGAAAAACATGTGTACCAATGGTTAAGGGTATCTGGTTACACCATCGACTAGCCATATACTCTGCTCCGGGTGAACTCACTAAAAGAGGGGTCCTAAGGGTTTGGGTTGGTATTTTAAACTTATCCACGAATCCCCTTGATATGTATGAATGCGATGCACCGATATCAAAAAGAACAAGAGCGGTAAATGACTTAACCAAAAACTTACCTATTACCGCGTCCGGCTGCTCGTCAACCTCCTCCACGTTAACGTGGTTCACTTGTCCTTTGTTGAATGGATTTGGCTTCTTCCCAACGCTGCCATTTCCATTTCCATTCTTTCCTTCAGGGCACTCCGTGGTGTAGTGTCCAGTCTTCCCGCACTTGAAACAAGTAACATGACTTAAGTCCCTTTTGGCGGGCGTGGCTGGGTTGGGGCGGTTATGATTATTGTTGGTTCCATTCCCATTCCCATTCTTAGATCCATTGTGGTTATGCGATCCTCCTCCAGTGTGGTTGTGACCTCCATGGTTATGAACAAGTCCTCCCGAGTTCGGGGTTAGGCAAGGTTTCTGCTGAGCTCCTGAGTTATACTTTCCTTGTCCATACTTCCTCTTGCGGCTCTCAATCTGCTGCTGCTTCCCTTCAATCATAAGAGCCTTATCGACCAACTCCTGGTAGTTGTTGAAGGTTGCTACCATCAACTGCATACTCATCTCATCATTCGGCCCTTCCATAAACTTCTCCTACTTCGTGGCATCTGTGGCCACATCATCAGGGGCGTAGCGAGATAACTTGCTAAACTCATCCACGTACTGAGCCACAGTATGGTTCCCCTGGCGTAGGTTGCGTAACTCCCGCTTCTTCATTTGCATAGCTCCAGTGGAGACATGGGCTGTGCGGAAAGCTTGCTGAAACTGGTCCCAAGTGACATTGGCTATAGGAAAAGTGGCTGTGTAATTCTCCCACCATGAGGCTGCTGGTCCATCCAATTGATGTGCGGCAAAGCGCACTCTCTCAGCATCTGTGCAACCTGCGGTGGTCAACTCCCTTCCAATTCGGCATAGCCAATCATCAGCAACTATAGGCTCGGTGCTACTGGAAAACACCGGCGGCTGTAACCTTAGAAAACGGGCTAGGTTGTCCACGGGCGGCGGGTTGTTGTTGTTGTTGTTGTTGTTGTTGTTGTTGTTGTTGTTGTTGTTGTTATTGTTGTTGTTGTTGTTGCCCTGGTTCTGAACTAGCAATTGAATCAAAGTATTCTGCTGCTGGATCAACTGAGTGAGCTCCGGTGGGAAAACAAAACCAGGGTCACGTCTCGGAGGCATCTGATGGGTTTTAGATGGAAGAAATCAGAATAGAAAGGGGGTCTAATGAGAAAACACTACCCATATGCACATGAGACAAACACAAACATTTCACTCAATCAATCAAGCAAGGGCATACAAATGGTCTAGAACTATCGCACAAGTGCTCAACTACTACTAAATACATGGGGGAATACTAGTGATATATGGTAGTCATCTAGAAATTTTGATCGGTGGAAGACTCCATGATGTCTGCTCCAGCTTCGTCTTCATAGTCATCATCACTAGGATCAGAATCGGTGTCGTCGATGATGATGTAGTCCCCGGGGCGTATCTCCTTGGGTTCTTCTTCTTCTTCTTCTTCTATTGGTGCTGGTCCTCCCATGAATACTCCGATCTTCTTGACTAGGTCGTCATTCTTCTCCAGTAGTGTCTTGATTTCCTCCTCATATCCATCGCGTACAAACTTGAGTTCTTCCTCTAGCTCGATGATTCTAGTCTTCGCCTTCCTTAAGTCCATCACGTCTGCGCACATCTGGTTTTCCTGACGTCGGATGTGCTGGTTTAACTCCTGGATGAAAGCTGCAATGGATCTATCCTTCCTGGTGCTGATTACTTCCCATTGCTCATTTCGGCGCCCACATATTTGGTAAATAGTGTCCTTAAGCCCCCTGTTGTAAACTTCTCCAATGCATCCAATGGTAATGTGGGCTGCCATGCTCTTGCCTAGACTCCAGGTGGGTGCTTCGAAAGAAAACTCTATGGGTTTAGAAGTTGGCGAGAACGTCCTTCCTGGAACTTGTACTTGAATCCTCCAGCGCTCCTCTTCAGGTAAAGTGGCGTTGTACGTCCCGGTGAAGCTTGGTATTCCAATGTTCAAGTACCTAGTGACTTCCTTCAAGTGGCGTCCAAAAGGTGTGTCTTCATCCGGTCGTGCAAACTTGTTCTTCATCTCCGTCATCCTAAAGAGTAGAAAATGGAGAGGAGTCAGAAATGAGAAGAGAAGTGTGACCTAGGGTTTATCTTAGTGGTCGTGTCCTACACTCAGCGTGTGCTATGATACCATCTTGTAGCGACCCGACCTCAGATGGTCAAGTCTCTGTGCTTCACTGTCATCCCTGGATCGGTAATGCTGACACACACAGTACTCCAAGGATTTATAACAAAGTAGTAATCACACATTTATTACATCGAACGTCTCCAGACAGAACTTATTACAATAATCTGGCTTAAGGCCATCTAATACGATAACAGCGGAAGGCTTGAAAGATAAAGTGAGTCCATCAACTCCAACGGCATAGTTGAGCTGCACGGCAAGGACCTAACGAACCTTACTCCTCGTCTGAGAAGTCTGCAACATAATACATTGCAGCCCGAAAACGGGTCAGCACATGGAATATGCTGGCAAAGTAACACAGTAGAGCAAGAACAGAATAATGCTATCACTACATGCATATTTGGCTGGTGGAAAGCTCTATGGTTACAGTTTTGCGAAAAGCCAATTTTTCCCTACAACAAAGGAATTGATTTTAATTTAGCTATCATGGTAGTTGAAACAACATTGAGAAGGTTCCTCCAACTCAATCCCAATTAAAGTGATTAACAAGCCAACAATATGAGTTAAACATGATGAGATACTTTTGATAACCCAAGTACTAGATACTCAAGAATTGTCCATAACCGGGGACACGGCTAACCATGATTAGATTGTACACTCTGCAGAGGTTTGCGCACTTTTCCCCACAAGACTCGATCGCCTCCGTTGGATTTCTCGCACTATAGGGTGTTTGAGAAACGGATGACCAAGACACAGTCTTTCAGACACATTAACTCTCTACTCCGGACAGACCATACCAAACCTACATCCCACTACCTGCTGATCTGCCTCTTCAAGAGCTTCACGTAACATACTCAACTATGCTAGAGCCCACAATAGCTTGTGGCTGCACACGAAAGTTTCTAGCATGAATCATCTCAGTTCCCTTTGAGCCTGGGTGGCAGTCCATAGGAAGATCACACGGGTACTCCGGGATTTCCAAAAAATATAGGCAACACTGGGTACTCCAGGTGCCTCAGTCCACCCAGTTGTTTGATTAAGTTGCCACCTTAAGTTGAACCATTAATTAACAAGCTCACATCTGTCATGAGTTAATGACATCCTAATCATGCAATGTTTGAGAATTGGAACTAATGCATAAAAACTGGGTGATAAAGGGGTATGATCAAAGTGTTACTTGCCTTGCTGATGATCTGTGAAACCTAGGGACTCGTATTAGCACGCTTCGCACTCCGGGTGTTCTATCGCAAACAAATAATAGCATACATAAGTAACAAGCAACGATGCACAAGCAAAACTCAAATAAAAGAGGTTGACCAGAAAGTTCAAATTAAGAACTCTGGTTCGCAAAAAGAATCAAATCAAACGGAGCAACTCAAACGGCGAAAGAAAGAAGCTTCGTTTACTAATCTGAAACTAGGCCAAATTTTATAGTAGAGAAAACTTGTTTGATTTGGTTAAACGGAAAGAGGGTTTCGAGACGAAACTCTAGGCGCTTGAATCGCCTGATTCCGACTAACGAGCGAAAAGATAAACAGAAACTAAAATCGGATCAGAAATCACGATCAGAGAAAATCGTGGAATAAATCCGATAAAAGAAAACTGACAAACATACTAACGAACGAGGGTTCGTTAGATATATCTAACGGGCGAGGAACCGTTCGTTAAAACGAACGTTCGGACGAACGCCCGCTAACTAGAGGAACCGAGAAAAACCGGCGAATCCGAGAAAAATGGATCTAGGGTTTCTAAAAAAACAGAACGGTTTTTATAAAAAAACAGGCGGCGGAGTCCGGCGACTACCTCCGGCGAGGCGAGGCAGCGGCGGGGCGGCGGCTTGCGGGGCGGCGGCGCTCGGCGGCGGCGGCGGCAAGCGGCGGTGGCGGCGGCTAGCGGGGGCAGCGGCGGCGGCGGCTGCGGCGGCGGTGGCGGTGGTGTTTGGGGGCGGGGGTGGCGGCGTATATAAAGGGGTGGGGCGGGGCGGGGCGGCTTGGAGGAGGGGCCAAGGCAGCGACGGTGGAGTCCGGCTCGGACTCCTCATCCGAGTCGCCGGCGGCGGCGCGCGCACGGGGAAGGCGGCGTCGGCGGCGGCCTGGCTCGGCTGGGCCTTAGGCCCAGTCGGGCGCGGGAACTTTTTTTTTTAGAAAAAAAAATTTCGCCGACCGAAATAAAATCCTAGGAAAATAAATAAAAAAGTAAAAATGCCAAAATAAATTTTCACCGTCTAAATAAAATATTTAGAACGAGATGAACATTTTCTTGGCCCTAAAATGCAATTTTGAAAAACGTCCGGTTTTTCTAATGCAAACAAAATTGCAATCAAATCCAAATAAAACAAATATTTGATTTTAATATTTTTCCTCCATTATTTCAATTATCTTGGAGAAGTCATATTATCTCCTCTCATATATTTTAGTATGAAATATTTTTGGAGAGAAAATAATTAAAACCAAAAATCCTCGTTTCAAAATTTGATAAAGATCAAATTTGAAAACCGGGAAATCCCCAACTCTCTCCGAGGGTCCTTGAGTTGCTTAGGATTTTTGAGGATCGCGAGACGAAATGCGAATAAAGTATGATATGCATGGATGACTATGTATAACATTCCAAATTTGAAAATTTGGGATGTTACATGGGCATGCAAAGGTCAAAGTATTTCTACCAGAATACGATGATTATCTAGATGTTTTCATGAATACCCTGAAGGATGGGCAGTCGGCCATCACAAGGGGTTGGACTAGAGTCGTGCGTGCCTTCTGCATGGAGTAGGGCACGATATGGGCATTCCGCTTCACCTTGTTCAGCAACCAGAATATATTTCGCCTCTTTCGTTACCAACTGTGGTTCATCATTCTTCATTTGGTTCCTATGTAATTCTTGAACATATGTACCTATGAATCGAATAATGCATTGGTTGTTTGAACATGATGGATATGAATAAAGCTATAGCATACATTCAAATTCAAATCCAACTCCGGTACAATTTGGAAAAGCAGCAATTAAATTACGGTGAAATTACGCTCTCCAGGTTGTTACGGCACACACGGTTGGTAAAACACAAACATTTGCGATGTGCACCATAATCGGAGAAGGTTCACAGAGAGGAAACTTGTGCAAGCATGCACACAGTTGCCATTTTCAAAGTGTGTGCGAAGTCAGACAATATCACAAACGGTGCGGGCAAACTAAACGTTTGTGTTAGTTGCCTTATCGTACACGATTCGCAACCATGAACTATTTCTAATGAAGTATGCATCATAAACGTTGCACCACAGAATAGCGTGTGCGATAGTTGTCGTGTACGATGATGTTACGATGGTCCGACATTTCATAATCCTGTCTGACACTCGTACGACGATTAGCTAATCTTCTTAATGGTGAACCATTTGTGATGGGCTGCACATCATACACGTTCTATAATAGTGAACCGTTTGTGATGGGCCGCGCATCGTAAACGTAGCACCACAGAATACCGACTGCGATGGCAATGCGAGCAGAAACGAGTAGGAGTACTGTAGGGGCCCTATCCCCGACGGTTTCTGGGTCGTGTGGGAAGGACCCCCTGTCGCCCACACTCACTTGGCGACGGTTCGAAATGTCGTCGTGCAAAGGGGTTTTAAACCGTTTGTTTAGGACCGACGCGCACCAGTGTGAGAAGGGGAGGCCACAGGCACTGATTCAGTTGGCCTTGGCGAGGGAGGAGCATCCAAGTCTTTGACTAGGCGTTTCGAAGGAATCGCTAGCTTGGGAGACTTTTCTTTCTAAGGCTTAGTCTCTGGGCGATCTGGTGACTTTTCAGTCGAAGCATGAGGTACATTTTTCTTCGCAGTTTTCTTTCAGGGCCTCTTCTTTTGCTGAGAAACTTGATCAATATGTCCTTTGACAAGATCATTGTAGCCAATAACATTACCTTGATGTTCATCACAGATCTTGTGAACAATTTCATCGAGATCCATGTGAAAATGCAACCTTCTGTTGCGGAGGAGAGTCAAAGCATGATTAATATCCTTGTAGGAGTCTTCGAGTTCTTTAATGACAAACTTGGAAGAAGCAGTTTTCATTCGACCATCAAGGTCATTTAGTTCGGCAGTAAGCGTGTTGATTTCAACTGAATCTTCTCTCATATCTTGAACAACGGCAATGGCCTTTGAAATAACTTCAGGAGGGATAGGCAGTGAGGCCACTTCACCATCGAATGGATTGTCCACAAACTTATCAAGTTGTTCCATGATGAGCATATGATCATAGTAGTGAGGAGCATCTGACTTGGTGGTAGGAGCAGTTTGAACCAGAACTTGCTCGGACAGAGGTTTAGAAGCCAATGGCTGAATTAATGTGGGAGAAAACTTAGCAGCTTTCTCCTTCGAAGCAGTATCTTGAGGTGCATTATGCTCGATGGGAGGCGCCTTGATTTTCTTCAAGCCAGGCTTAGGAATTCGTTCGCCTGGATTTGCAGTACACACAAGAGCATCAACTACCAAATCCTTCAAATTGAGAGTATTTGGATGAGGAGTTGTATCTACATGATGTTTCATAATGACAGTGGTAGCTGGAGTTTTCCTAGCAGAGATCTTCTTTGGTGGTGCTTCTTGAACTATTGGGACTCGAAGATCAGGCAACACCGTTCAAGTAGTGATATTCACTTTCTCGCTGAGAGTAGCAGCTACTTCATCCTTAGTGAGCGGAGGATCATCTTCATTCGAAGATTCGTTGGCTAGTTTAGCCTTTCTCTTCTTTGGTCCACTCTTCCTTTGTGATGCAGAAGTACTGGGATCATGCTTGCGTTTAGAGCGACCTTCAGATTTGCCTTCGGCCTTTTTCTTCTCTACATCATCTTTGAGAAGGCGGCGATTTTCTTCTTCACGAGCCTTTTCCTTTTCATCCTTCTTAGCTTGCTTGATGGAATTTTGCTGACGCTTAGCAAGCTCACCAGGATAGGATTCAGGTGTGCGAAGGGAAGACTCAAGATCATTTGGCTTTATGAGAGTAATTTCTGGACAACCACCCCATGGAGGATGAAATGCAAAGTTTTGTGCAAACCGAGAATGAACCAGTTCATAATTGAACCATTTGCGCACCCGGTGACGTCGAATCCATTGCAAATGCTTATCTCTGTGCTGCTTTGTTTCTCCTGGAACAGTATCATAACGATCATGGGAGATATATTCAGCTATGTTTGTATATGGTTGTCTGCCACCCTTCTTCTTCTTCGGAGCATCCTCTTCTTGCTCGTCGGCATTTTGCTCGGTTCTCTTATGCTTGCTGGTTGATGGGCCTACCATTGGGCCCTTGGCATTCGAAGCTTTGGATTCATTTGTTCTGCCTAGAACAACATCTTCGCCATCAACCATGCTCACTAGTTGAGCGGAATCCTCAATTAACTGCATTTACCTATGAATAAGGATAGAGGCGAGGGGAAATGGGGACATGGTTACGAATGCTTAGAACAAAGTTTTTGCGAAAGAAAATGCTTTGAAGAAGAATTAGATGCAGACTTTTAGAAATGTTTCGTATGAATCAAATGTGTAGAATGAACTAGTAGGTTCGAAGAATATACTAGTTAACGTGCTAAGCATTCCGTTCTACGAGACATAACACAAAATCTAGATCCAAAAAAATTGGATGCGAGGAACTAATACAAACCTCATCTGCACAAGTTACCTATCAGTAAAGATCTGAGAAATGCGATAAAAACAGGTAATTTCAAACGCGGATGAACTCGAACGAGATGAATGGAAGAACGAGTTTGCACTACACATACCCTAACTCGATGATGTGCAGCAGCTACGGTGGTGCGGGGAGGAGGATGATCCGCGATGGCGAGGAATGACTCCAGCGACCTCTTTCCGACAGTAAAGCGGTGAAGATGATTGACGATGTCGAGCTCAAGGTGGAACGGTGTGGTAGGGCTTCAGAAAGTGACAATGGTGAAGAGGAGAATGGATTTGAGGAAGGTGAAGGTGCGATATATATATATGTGAGGAAGAATAACCGCATCAGATGGAATGGCCACAATCGAAGGATTATTGTGATTCGACAGACTAGGTAAACTGGCAGTTGTTGAAGAGCACGTGGCAACCGCCATCAAATATTATGGTCCTGACTTGGGCGGGAAACCCCAAATTTTTGACGGCTTTCACCAAAATGAATTAAGTTCGGAACGAAGCTTTAATTTGGTTAAGGACACCAGATAAAGTATCGTTACCAGATGAAATTTGAGCATTCAAAATGGAACATCATAGACTTGAAGAGATGGAATAGAGGGAAAATAGGGTCCCAGGCATTTCACTTAGACAACGAAACACAAACACCCGAACAAAAAGGTATGAGTGAAATACATTCGGACTAACACAAATGCAATCGAAAAGAAATTCAACGAAGAGAAATTGTGGTGGCGTGACCCACCCTATAAGAACTATATGACCCCGAGCATCGCACAATTATCGTGGCACCCAGTTAATCTAGTTCTTCGTTAATGTATTCACTCTCAGAAAGAAAATTTCACTTTGTCGAAATTTTCAAACTCTCCGAGTGTTGTGCACCCATTCCTTCTAAGATGTGGAAGTGATGGTATGGGTGCTGAGTCTAGGTTAGTGCATGTTAGCGGAATCTAGGATATTTAGCTCACACCGTAATGAACAGAATCTTTTCTCGTCGAGAGGCTTGGTGAAGATGTCAGCGAGATTATCTTCAGTATCGATGTGATTGATAACAATATCCCCTCTAGCAACATGATCGCAAATGAAATGATGTCTGATGGCAATATGATTGGTGCGAGAATGCTGCACTAGATTGTGTGCAATTTTGATCGCACTCTCGTTGTCGCAGTATAGAGAAATCTTCTTGACCTTGATGCCATAATCCTTCAGAGTCAACTTTATCCACAATAACTGAGTGCAACATGTGCCATCAGCAATATATTCGGCCTCAGCCGTGGAGAGAGAGACACAATTATGCTTCCTTGATGACCAACATACCAACGATCTACTGATGAAATGGCATGTCCCTGAAGTATTTCCTATCAACCAGGTCACCTATGTAATCTAAGTATGAATATCCAACGAGATCAAACCGTGCTTCTTGCGGATACCATAAACCTAAGGTGGGGGTGTGAGCCAAATATTTCAGAATACACTTGACCGCTTGGTGATGCAATTCTTTCGGTGCATCTTGATAAAGAGCACACATACAAACACTCAACGTAATATCAGGTCTGGATGCACATAGATAGAGTAAAGTACCAATCATCAAACGATAAGCCTTCTGATCATAATCCTTTCCGTACACATCTGCGTCCAGCTTACCATTCGTGGGCATTGGAGTTTTGTAGCCCTTTAGTTTGCAATCTTGCATTTTAAACTTCCTCAGACAGTCTCTCAGATATTTCTCCTGAGATATGAAAATTCCATTGTCTTGTTGACATATTTGCAGTCTGAAGAAGAACTTAAGTTCACCCATCATAGACATTTGATATTTCTCGGACATCATTTGCCCGAACTCCATGCTGCAAGCATTGTTAGTACAGCCAAAAATACTACCATCCACATAAATTTGACACACGAATACATCGCCATCAATAGCACGAGTAAAATTAGTGGAATCAGTGGATCCTGGCTTGCACCTTGTTTCGAGCAGAAACTTCTTCAAGGTGTCATACCAAGCTCAAGGGGCTTTCTTCAGCCCATATAGAGCCTTTTTCAACCTGAAAAATTTGTTAGGAAACTGAGGGTGTTGAAAGCCAGGTGGCTGCCTAACATAAACTTCCTCATCAGTTTCACCATTGAGGAAAGAACTTTTCACACCCATTTGATAAAGCAAGATATCATTGTAGTTTGCATAAGCAAGAAGAATACAAATTGCCTCAAGGTGAGCAACAGGAGCATAAGTTTCACCGAAGTCAATACCTTCTACCTGTGTATACCCTTGAGCTACAAGACGTGCTTTGTTTCTCACAACAATGCCATTTTCATCTTGCTTATTCCGGAATATCCATTTTGTGCCAATGATATTGTGCTTCTTAGGATTCGATCTGTCAACCAATTCCCACACATCATTTAATTCGAATTGCACCAACTCTACTTGCATGGCATTCATCCAGTCGGGATCATTCATGGCTTCCTCATACTTGGTAGGTTCTGTCAATGAGACAAAAGAGAAACTACCACAATAGTTAGCCAAACGAGTGCGAGAACGCATTGTGGGTCGATAACCTGCATTCTTGAGATCTTCGAGGATTAATGTAGGATCAACTTGAGTAGCCACTCATGGGTGAGGGTTTCCATATTAATGATCATTTTCATTTTCCTCAGTATCAGTAGCATTTTTGTCGCCATTTTCATTGAGATTGCCATTGAGATTGGCATTTACATTCTGGTTGCCATTTGTGTTTGGTGCGACATTTTCTTTGGCAGTGGCTTGGCATGTTCTGCTTCGAGTCATGTGGGCATCATCATCATCAGAAGAGTCAGGTGCATTTCCTTCAACTGTCCTGACGCTCCCAATGGCCATTTGTCGAATAGCCTCTGAAATAGGTGGTTCATCTATCACAGTAGGTAGGTGCTCCTTTTGGGAGCCATTAGATTCATCAAACTGCACATTTACCATTTCCATAACTTTCCCATGGTGAGAGTTATAGACACGATAAGTATGCGAGTTCGAGCCATAACCAAGAAGAAAACCTTCATGTGCCTTAGGTGCAAACTTGGAATTATGATTCATGTCACGAATATAGCAAGGTGCACCAAAAACACATAAATAAGAAACATTTGGTGTCTTACCAGTGATAAGCTCATATGAAGTTTTCTTAAGGAATTTGTGAAGATAAACATGATTCACAACATGACAAGCAGTATTAATAGCATCAACACGGAAGTGAATAGGAGTTTTATACTCACTGAGCATTGTTCTGACCATCTCGATGAGAGTTCTATTCTTTCGCTCAACAACTCCATTCTGTTGGGGAGTGTATGTAGCTAAGAACTCATGAGTAATACCATTTTCATCGAGAAAATCTTTGATATGAGTATTTTTGAACTCAGTACAATTGTCGCTTCTGACATGCTTAATTCGCACATCACATTCATTTTGGGCCTTCTTGGCGAATCTTTTGAAGATGTCTTGGGTGCAGGTTTTGTCTTCGAGAAAGAATACCCAATTGTAAAGAGAGAAATCATCAACAATAACTAGACCATAATGACCGCCTCTAAAACTTGCATAGTTTTGAGGTCTGAATAAATCCATATGAAGAATTTCCCGAGGTCTTGTTGTGGTCATGTCAGTCTTTGATGAATGATGCTTCTTAGCCAATTTACCAGCCTCACATATAGCACAAAGATGATCCTTGTCGAATTTTACATCAAGAATGCCACGGAGCTGATTTTTCTTCACAAGAGCCTGCAAATTTCTCATACCTGCATGACCAAATCTTCGGTGCCACAGGCAACCTTTGGTTGCTTTTGCAAGCAAACAAGTTTGGATTGAGGGACCCTTAGAGAAATCCACAATGCATAAATCACCTTTTCTATATCCCTCGAAGACGAAGGAATTGTCAGAGGCCGTAAAGGCAATGCATTTGGATATAGAAAATAGAACTAGCATGCCTAGATCACAAAGCTTACTAACTTACATTAGATTGAATCCAAGAGACCGAACAAGTAAAACATCATCAATGCTCTTGTCTTTGGATACATCAACTTTACCTAGCCCAATTACCTTTCCTTTGGAGTTGTCACCAAAATTAATATACTTCAAAGATGAAGCCGTTAAGTTGGGGTCGACAAACAACGACTTGTCTCCGGTCATATGACTACTGCATCCACTATCCATTATCCATTCGGTACACCCCAAAGACATAGTCCCGCAGAAGAATGAGAATTGATTAACCACCCACATTTTTGCAGGTGGCTTCAAAGCAAGAGAACGAGTAGGATATGATTTCTTTCGATAACTGTAATTGTTACTCGAGGAAGTGCAAGAATTATATTAACCGAAAACTTAGTACATGTGTGAATACATAGACAAACAGAGTGTCCCTAGTATGCCTCTACTTGACTAGCTCGTTAGTCAAAGATGATTAAGTTTCATAGCCATGGACATATGTTGTCATTTGATGAACGAGATCACATAATTAGAGAATGATGTGATGGACAAGAACCATCCGTTAGCTTAGCACTATGATCGTTTAGTTATTGCTATTGCTTTCTACATGACTTATACATGTTCCTATGACTATGAGATTATGCAACTCCCGAATATCAGAGGAACACTTAGTGTGCTATCAAATGACACAACGTAACTGGGTGATTATAAAGATGCTCTACAGGTGTCTCTGATGGTGCTTGTTGAGTTGGCATAGATCGAGATTAGGATTTGTCACTCCGATTGTTGAAGAGGTATCTCCTGGCCCTCTCGGTAATGCACATCACTATAAGCCTTGCAAGCAATGTGACTAATGATTTAGTTGCGGGATGATGCATTACAGAACGAGTAAAGAGACTTGCCAGTTGCTACCTCTTGAGTACTGCGTTGGATTTCCCCGAAGAGGAGAGGATGATGCAGCAAAGTAGCGTAAGTATTTCTCTCAGTTTTTGAGAACCAATGTATCAATCCAGTAGGAGGCTATGCGCGAGTCCCTCGTACCTACACAAAAACAATAGCTCAACGCAACCAACACGCTTAGGGGTTGTCAATCCCTTCATGGTCACTTACGGAAGTGTGATCTGATAGAGATGATAAATAATATTTTTGGTACTTTTGGTATAGAGATGCAAAGTGAAAACTAAAAGGCAAAGTAAAAGCAAAGCAATAATAAAGTGATGGAGATTAATATGATGAGAAAGAGACCCGGGGGCCATAGGTTTCACTAGTGGCTTCTCCCAAGAGCATAAGTATACTACGGTGGGTGAACAAATTACTGTTAACCAATTGACAAAATTGACCATAGTTATGAGAATATCTAGGTATGATCATGTATATAGGCATCACGTCCGAGACAAGTAGACCGACTCCTGCCTACATCTACTACTATTACTCCACTCATCGACCGCTATCCAGCATGCATCTAGAGTATTAAGTTAAAAACAGAGTAACGCCTTAAGCAAGATGCCATGATGTAGAGGGATAGTTTCATGCAATATGATAAAAACCCCATCTTGTTATCCTCGATGGCAACAATACAATATATGCCTTGCTGCCCCTTCCGCCACTGGGAAAGGACACCGCAAGATTGAACCCAAAGCTAAGCACTTCTCCCATGGCAAGAAAAACCAATCTAGTAGGCCAAACCAAACTGATAATTCGAAGAGACTTGCGAAGATAACCAATCATACATAAAAGAATTCAGAGAAGATTCAAATATTATTCATAGATAGACTTGATCATAAACCCACAATTCATCGATCTCAACAAACACACCGCAAAAAGAAGATTACATCGAATAGATCTCCACAAGAGAGGGGGATAACATTGTATTGAGATCCAAAAAGAGAGAAGAAGCCATCTAGCTACTAACTATGGACCTGTAGGTCTGAAATAAACTACTCACACTTCATCGGAGGGGCTTGGATGATGATGTAGAAGCCCTCCGTGATCGATTCCCCTTCCGGTGGAGCTCCGGAACAGGCCCCAAGATGAGATCTTGTGGATACAGAAAGTTGCGGCGGTGGAATTAGGTTTTTGGCTCCGTCCCCGATCGTTTGGGGGTACGTAGGTATATATATAGGAGGAAGGAGTACGTTGGTGGAGCTTCGAGGGGCCCACGAGGCAGGGGGCGCGCCCTAGGGGGGCGCCCTCCACCCTCGTGACCGCCTCGTGGCTCTCTTGATGGAAGGTCCAAGTCTCCTGGGTCTTATCTGAGGAGAAAATCATGTTCCCGAAGGTTTCATTCCGTTTGGACTTCGTTTATATTATGTTTCTCTGAAACACTAAAATAGGCAAAAAAACAGCAATTCTGGCCTGGGCCTCCGGTTAATAGGTTAGTCCCAAAAATAATATAAAAGTGGAAAATAAAGCCCAATATGGTCCAAAACAGTAGATAATATAGCATGGAGCAATCAAAAATTATAGATACGTTGGAGACGTATCAAGCATCCCCAAGCTTAATTCCTGCTCGTCCTTGAGTAGGTAAATGATAAAAAGAGAATTTTTGATGCGGAGTGCTACTTGGCATAATTTCAATGTAATTCTTCTTAATTGTGGTATGAATATTCAGATCCGAAAGATTCAAGACAAAAGTTCATATTGACATCAAAATGATAATACTTCAAGCATACTAACTAAGCAATTATGTCTTCTCAAAATAACATGGCCAAAGAAAGTTCATCCCTACAAAATCATATAGTTTAGTCATGTTTCATTTTCGTCACACAAGAATGCTCTCATCATGCACAACCCCGATGACAAGCCAAGCAATTGTTTCATACTTTAGTAATCTCAAACCTATAAACTTTCACGCAATATATGAGCGCGAGCCTTGGACATAGCACTATGGGTGCAATAGAATATAATGAAGGGGGTTATGTGGAGAAGACAAAAAAGGAGAAAGTCTCACCTCAACGACGCTAATCAATGGGCTATGGAGATGCCCACCGATTGATGTTGCTGCAAGGAGTAGGGATTGCCATGCAACAGATGCACTAGAGCTATAAATGTATGAAAGCTCAACAAAAGAAACTAGTGGGTGTGCATCCAACTTGCTTGCTCACGAAGACCTAGGGCACTTGAGGAGGCCCATTGTTGGAATATACAAGCCAAGTTCTATAATGAAAAATTCCCACTAGTATATGAAAGTGATAACATGAGAGACTCTCTACTATGAAGATCATGGTGCTACTTTGAAGCACAAGTGTGGTAAAAGGATAGTAACATTGTCCCTTCTCTCTTTTTCTCTCATTTTTTTGTTTGGGCCTTCTCTTTTTTTATGTCCTTTCTCTTTTTTGGGGGGCCTTCTCTTTTTTTATGGGCTTTCTCTTTTTTTATTCCTCACTTGGGACAATGCTCTAATAATGACGATCATCACACTTCTATTTATTTACAACTCAATGATTACAACTCGATACTAGAACAAAGATGACTCTATATGAATACCTCCGGCGGTGTACCGGGATATGCAATGAACCAAGAGTGACATGTATGAAAGAATTATGAACGGTGGCTTTGCCACAAATACTATGTCAACTACATGATCATGCTAAGCAATATGACAATGATGAATGTGTCATGATGAACGGAATGATGGAAAGTTGCATGGCAATATATCTCAGAATGGCTATGGAAATGCCATAATAGGTAGGTATGGTGGCTGTTTTGAGGAAGATATAAGGAGGTTTATGTGTGAAAGAGCATATCATATCACGGGGTTTGGATGCACCGGCGAAGTTTGCGCCAACTCTCAATGTGAGAAAGGGCAATGCACGGTACCGAAGAGGCTAGCAAGGATGGAAGGGTGAGAGTGCGTATAATCCATGGACTCAACATTAGTCATAAAGAACTCACATACTTATTGTAAAAATCTACAAGTCATCAAAAACCTCGGTACTACGCGCATGCTCCTAGGGGGATAGATTGGTAGGAAAATACCATCGCTCGTCCCCGACCGCCACTCATAAGGAAGACAATCAAATAACACCTCATGTTTCAAATTTGTTGCATAACGTTTACCATACGTGCATGCTACGGGACTTGAAAACTTCAACACAAGTATTTCTCAATTTCACAACTACTCAACTAGCATGACTTTGATATTATTACCTCCATATCTCAAAACAATCTTCAAGCATCAAACTTTTCTTAGTATTCAACACACTCATAAGAAAGTTTTATTATTAATCTTGCATACCAAGCATATTAGGATTTTAAGAAAATTACCATGCTATTAAAACTCTCAAAATAATCTAAGTGAAGCATGAGAGATCAATAGTTTCTATAAAACGAATCCACCACCGTGCTCTAAAAGATATAGGTGAAGCACTAGAGCAAAACTATAAAACTCAAAAGATATAAGTGAAGCACATAGAGTATTCTATCAAATTCCAAATCATGTATGGCTCTCTCAAAAGGTGTGTACAGAAAGGATGATTGTGGTAGACTAACAAGCAAAGACTCAAATCATAAAAGACGCTCCAATCAAAACACATATCATGTGGTGAATAAAAATATAGCTCCAAGAAAAGTTACCGATAGAAGTAGACGAAAGAGGGGATGCCGTCCGGGGCATCCCCAAGCTTTGGCTTTTAGGTGTCCTTAGATTATCTTGGGGGTGCCATGGGCATCCCCAAGCTTAGGTTATTGCCACTCCTTGTTCCATAATCCATCAAATCTTTACCCAAAACTTGAAAACTTCACAACACAAAACTTAAAGTAGAAAATCTCGTGAGCTCCGTTAGCGAAAGAAAACAAAAGACCACTTAAAGGTACTGTAATGAACTCATTCTTTATTTATATTGGTGTTAAACCTACTGTATTACAACTTCTCTATGGTTTATAAACTATTTTACTAGCCATAGATTCATCAAAATAAGCAAACAACACACGAAAAACAGAATCTGTCAAAAACAGAACAGTCTGTAGTAATCTGTAGCTTGCGCAATATATGGAACCCCAAAAATTCTAAAATAAATTGGTGGACGTGAGGAATTTATCTATTAATCATCTTCAAAAAGAATTAACTAAATATCACTTTCCAAATAAAAATGACAGCGGTTCTCGTGAGCGCTAAAGTTTCTGTTTTTTACAGCAAGTTCAACTAGACTTTCCCCAAGTCTTCCCAATGGTTCTACTTGGCACAAACACTAATTAAACACAAAAAACACAACCAAAATAGAGGCTAGATAATTTATTTATTAAATAACATCAAGGAATATTGGGTTTACTCCCAACAAGCGCTTTTCTTTAAAGCCTTATAGCTAGGCATAATATTTCAATGATGCTCACATGAAAGACAAGAATTGAAGCACAAAGAGAGCATCATAAAACACGTGACAAACACATCTAAGTCTAACATACTTCCTATGCATAGGCATCTTATAGGCAAACAAATTATCAAGGCAAGCAAAGACTAGCATATGCAAGGAAGCGGAAAGAAACAATAGCAATCTCAACATAACGAGAGGTAATTTAGTAACATGAAAATTTCTATCACCATATTTTCCTCTCTCATAATAATTACATGTAGGATCATAATAAAATTCAACAAAATAGCTATCACATAAAATATTTTCAACACGATCCACATACATGCAAAGTTGACACTCTTCCAAAATAGTGGGATTAACATTAACTAAAGTCATGACTTCTCCAAACCCACCTTTATCAAAAATTTCATAAGATTGAACATTCTCCAAATATGTGGGATCTAAAGTTGAAATTCTTCCAAACCCATTTTCAATAATATTTCAAACACTATTATCAATCTCATATTCATCATGGGGCTTAAATAAATTTTCAAGATCATAAGAAGAATCACCCCAATCATGATCGATGCAACAAGTAGAGGACATAGTAAAACTAGCATCCCCAAGCTTAGGGTTTTGCATATTATTAGCACAATTTACATAAATAGAATTTATAATGGAATCATTTCAATCATGCTTTTATTCAAAGATCTATCATGAATCGCTTCATATAGTAATTCATCACACTTTTCAAATTCACGAATTTCAAGCAAAACCTCATAAAGATAATCTAGTGCACAAAACTCACTAGCAATTGGTTCATCATAATTGGATCTCTTAAAAATATTAGCAAGTGGATGAGGATCCATAGATCTTAGGTTCTATTTTTAGTAGTAAATAAATGACTATTCCAACCATGCGAGCAAACAAGAAGCAAGCGGGAAAAAAGAGGCAAATAGAGAAAGAGAGGGAGGATGGAGAGAGAGGGCGAATAAAATGGCAAGGGTGAAGTGGGGGAGAGGAAAACGAGAGGCAAATGGCAAATAATGTAATGCAGGAGATAGGGATTGTGATGGGTACTTCGTTTGTTGACTTTTGCGCAGACTCCCCGGCAACGGCGCCAGAAATTCTTCTTGCTACCTCTTGAGCACTGCGTTGGATTTCCCCGAAGAGGAGAGGATGATGCAGCAAAGTAGCGTAAGTATTTCCCTTAGTTTTTGAGAACCAAGCTATCAATCCAGTAGGAGGCTACGCGCGAGTCCCTCGTACCTACACAAAAACAATAGCTCAACGCAACCAACACGCTTAGGGGTTGTCAATCCCTTCACGGTCACTTACGGAAGTGAGATCTCATAGAGATGATAAATAATATTTTTGGTATTTTTGGTATAGAGATGCAAAGTGAAAAGTAAAAGGTAAAGTAAAAGCAAAGCAATAATAAAGTGATGGAGATTAATATGATGAGAAAGAGACCCAGGGGCCATAGGTTTCACTAGTGGCTTCTCTCAAGGGCATAAGTATTCTACGGTGGGTGAACAAATTACTGTGGAGCAATTGACAGAATTGAGCATAGTTATGAGAATATCTAGGTATGATCATGTATATAGGCATCACGTCCGAGACAAGTAGACCGACTCCTGCCTGCATGTACTACTATTACTCCACTCATCGACCGCTATCCAGCATGCATCTAGAGTATTAAGTTAAAAACAGAGTAACGCCTTAAGCAAGATGACATGATGTAGAGGGATAGTTTCATGCAATATGATAAAAACCCCATCTTGTTATCCTCGATGGCAACAATACAATACGTGCCTTGCTGCCCCTTCTGTCACTGGGAAAGGACACCACAAGATTGAACCCAAAGCTAAGCACTTCTCCCATGGCAAGAAAAACCAATCTAGTAGGCCAAACCAAACTGATAATTCGAAGAGACTTGCAAAGATAACTAATCATACATAAAAGAATTCAGAGAAGATTCAAATATTATTCATAGATAGACTTGATCATAAACCCACAATTCATCGGTCTCAACAAACACACCGCGAAAAGAAGATTACATCGAATAGATCTCCACAAGAGAGGGGGAGAACATTGTATTGAGATCCAAAAAGAGAGAAGAAGCCATCTAGATACTAACTATGGACCCGCAGGTCCGAAATAAACTACTCACACATCATCGGAGGGGCTTGGATGATGATGTAGAAGCCCTCCGTGATCGATCCCCCTTCCGGCGGAGCTCCGAAACAGGCCCCAAGATGGGATCTCATGGATACAGAATGTTGTGGCGGTGGAATTAGGTTTTTGGCTCTGTCCCGGATCGTTTGGGGGTACGTAGGTATATATAGGAGGGAGGAGTACGTCGGTGGAGCTTCGAGGGGCCCACGAGGCAGGGGCGCGCCCTGGGGGGGCGCCCTCCACCCTCGTGGCTTTCTCGACGGATGGTCCAAGTCTCCTGGGTCTTATTTGATGAGAAAATCACATTCCTGAAGGTTTCATTCCATTTGGACTCCGTTTGATATTCTGTTTCTCCGAAACACTGAAATAGGCAAAAAAACAGCAGTTCTGGGCTGGGCCTCTGGTTAATAGGTTAGTCCCAAAAATAATATAAAAGTGGAAAATAAAGCCCAATATGGTCCAAAATAGTAGATAATATAGCATGGAGCAATCAAAAATTATAGATACATTGGAGATGTATCACCAGTAATGAGATTGATCTAGGTATGATGGTACCGACGATCGAATCTCAGGCAAGTAACGTACCGATGACAAAGGGAACAACGCATGTTGTTATGTGGTTTCACCGACAAAGATCTTCGTAGAATATGTAGGAACCAATATGAGCATCCAGTTTCCGCTATTGGTTATTGACCGGAGATGTCTTGGTCATGTCTACATAGTTCTCGAACCCGTAGGGTCCGCACACCTAACGTTCAATGACGATTTGTATTATGTGTTATGTGATTTGATGTACCGAAGTTTGTTTGGAGTTCCGGATGAGATCACGAACATGACGAGGAGTCTTAAAATGGTTGAGAAATAAATATTCATATATTGGAAGGTTACATTAGGACACCGGAATGGTTCGGGTCGTTTCGGATGAGTTTCGGGGTACCGGGGGTTACCGGAACCCCCTCCAGGAAGTTATTGGGCCTCATGGGCCTAGTGGTGGAAGCGAGGAGGCAAGCCAAGAGGTGACGCGTGCGCCCCCTAGCCCAAACCGAATTGGACTAGGGCTAGGGGGCCGGCCCCCTTTCCTTCTCTTCTCCTATTCCTTCCCCCCTTCTCCTTATGGAAGTAGGAAAGGGGGGGCGAATCCTACTTGGAGTAGGACTCCTCCCCCTTGGGCGCGCCACCCTTGGCCGTCCTCCTCCTCTATCCCCCTTTATATACATGGGAGGGGGGCACCCCATAGACACACAAGTTGATCTTTAGCCATGTGCGGTGCCCCCTCCACAGTTTTACACCTCGGTCATATTGTCGTAGTGCTTAAGCGAAGCCCTGTGTCGGTAACTTCATCATCACCATCACCACGCCGTCGTGCCGACGAAACTCTCCCTCGGCCTCAACTGGATCAAGAGTCTGAAGGACGTCACCGAGCTGAACGTGTGCAGATCACGGAGGTGTCGTGCGTTTGGTACTTGATCGGTTGGATCGCGAAGACATTCGACTACATCAACTGCGTTACTAAACACTCCCCCTTTTGGTCTACAAGGGTACGTACAAACACTCTCCCCTCTCGTTGCTATGCATCTCCTAGATAGATCTTGCGTGATCGTAGGTAAATTTTTTGAAATACTGCGTTCCCCAACAGTGGCATCCGAGACAGGTCTATGCGTACATGTTATATGCATGAATAGAACACAAAGTGTTGTGGGTGATAATAGTCATACTGCTTACCAACATGTCATACTTTGATTCGGCGGTATTGTTGGATGAAGCGGCCCAGACCGACATTACATGACCGCGTTCATGAGACTGGTTCTACCGATGTGCTTCGCACATAGGTGGCTAGTGGGTGCCTGTTTCTCCAGCTTTAGTTGAATCGAGTTTGACTATGTCCGGTCCTTGTTGAAGGTTAAAACAGCACACTTGACGAAAAATCGTTGTGTTTTTTATGCGTAGGTAAGAACAGTTCTTGCTAGAAGCCCCTAGCAGCCACCTAAAACTTGCAAAAATAAAGTAGAGGACATCTAACTTGTTTCTGCAGGGCATGTTGTGATGTGATATGGTCAAGACGTGATTATATAAATTGTTGTATGAGACGATCATGTTTTGTAACAGTTATCGGCAACTGGCAGGAGCCATATGGTTGTCGCTTTATTGTATGAAATGCAATCGCCATGTAATTGCTTTACTTTATCACTAAGCGGTAGCGATAGTCGTAGAAGCAATAGTTGGCAATACAACAATGATGCTACGATGGAGATCAAGGTGTCAAGCCGGTGACGATGGTGATCATGACGGTGCTTTGGAGATGGAGATCAAAGGCACAAGATGATGATGGCCATATCATATCACTTATATTGATTGCATGTGATATTTATATTTTATGCATCTTATTTTACTTAGTACGCCGATAGAATTATAAGATGATCTCTCACTAAATTTCAAGGTATAAGTGTTCTCCCTAAGTATCACTACAAAAAAAAGACACATCCGTGACATTTTGGGCCGAACGAATTTTTTTTCTGTCATACATATGACACTTCTATGACGATAATTGTGACAAAACCCGGTATCATCATAGATGTGGTGGGCTCCTACTTCTATGACAAAAAATCATGACAGAAAAATGGGCTTTTAGTCCTGGGTGGGTCGAAGACGCAGCTGCATGACATTCTTTGGGCCGTCCATGACGGAAAAAACCGTGGTAGAAGCGAGGGGGAGGAAAATTTCGGGGAGTTCCCGGTTACAGTGGAAGGTCGAGGGCCGAGCGATGCACGCTTCTCTCATACACGTACGCGCGTGTGTGCGAGGCGTTGGCTCTAACTGAACCTGAGCGAGGCGTTGGGCTCTAACTGAACCCAAGCGATTGCACTGCAGGCTACGTGTTACCGAACCCGAGCGATCGATCGATGGCTGTTAACTGAACCCGATCGAGCGATTCCTTCGCTACTGCTGCTAACTGAAGTCGATCGATGCTGCCTCTGGATGAACAGTGAGCGTTGCGGGGGGGGGGGGGGGGGGGGGGGGGGGGGGTTGGATGAACAGTTCCCGGTGGGGGTGGATGAACAGGACCATGTGGTGTTGCCTCTGGATGAATAGGACCCCGATCGATCGAGCCGGTTGGGGCTGGATGAACAGGACCCCGTGGAGGGCAGGATGAACAGTAGCCCGTGGAGGGGTGGTTGAACAGGAGCCCGTGGAGAGGGCTGGTTGAACAGTAGCTGGTGGAGTAGCGCGCGGTGGAGGCTAGATGAACAGGAGCCCGTGGATGAATAGTCATAGGTGGAGGCTGGAGGAGGTCGACGGTGGATGAACAGTAGCTCGTGGAGGCTGGAGGGGGTCAACGGTGGAGATGAACAGTATCCCGTGGAGTCCCGTTTTGCGGTACGCCACACCCCTCCCGATGAACAGGACCCCCGTTTCGACCATAGAGCTCCAACATAAGTCCGCTTCCTTCGTTTTGCGGTACGCCACACCCCTCCCGATGAACAGGACCCCCGTTTCGACCATAGGAGGTCCGTTTCCTCCGTTTTGCGGTACGCCAGACCCCTCCCGATCAACAGGATCCCGTTTCAAACGTGGCCGGTCGAACACAAGGCCATTTCCTCCGTTCTGCGGTACGCCAGGCCTCGTTTCCATCGCCTGTTCCGTCCAAGCCCTCCCGATGAACACGATGCATTTCGTTGCCTCCCCATGAACACGACGCATTCTGTTGCCTCCCCATGAACACGACGACGACGCTGTTTCTCCGTTCTGACCCAGCCATGTACACGAGCCCTGCCCGTACGTATGCGCGAGTAGGCATTCGAGACCCCGCCCGTATGTACACATACGTGGCCGTATTTTCTTTCTTGCACCCTGGCCGCTGTACGTACGTGTTCATGCTACGTGCACGCCTCTACTACAACATGTGCGCACCTCTACATCCACTAGTATATATGTACGTACACATTCGCGACCAGAATGACAACGCTACGTACGCTTCGACCAGGTGGGTCCCGACTGTCAGGCACTTCCTTGCGTGCGAAGATGTAGCTGGTGGGTCCCAGCAGTCAGGGGCAAACGTTTTTTTCGCGAAATACGGTGGCCCACCCGGTGGGTTCCCACTGTCAGGTGGAGGAATAATTATTTTGCACGTAATAAGGAGGCACTTCCTTGCTGCGGCCATGGACCCAGCTGTCAGCCTCTCCACGTATAGTCCATGTCCGATGGAAGCCGTTCCCTGACCATGTTGACCACGCCGTGCCGAGAGCACCAGGGCGGTGGACGACGACAAGGCCTAGGAAGGGGACGATGCGGAGCCGGGGAAGACGCGACAGTGGATGCCCACGCGTAGAGGAGTACGAGGGTTCACTGGTTCGCTGCGGTGTGAGGCTGTCGTCGCCGCAGAATAACAGGGGGTGTGGGTGAGTAGAGGGATGACCTGGCCAACGGTGGGAGTAGTAGGGGGCGGTGAGGCCTCCGCCGCATCGCAGCCGGCCACGGGAGGCAGGAGCACGAGGCACGACTGGCGCTGGTTTGGGCGGCTGGAGCAAGAAGACCAGAGGTTGAAGAAGCACTACGGCCGTTGGATGGACATCGTACGGTCACTGGAGCTAGAATCATGCATATTGACTAAGTTGACAAAGCCCTCCGGCCTCGTCAACTTAGTAGGCCCACAAGTCAGCCTCCCACAAAGGTGGGTCCTAGCTAGCAGGGGGTATTCAATTTTTTGTGCGTAATAAGGAGGCACTTCCGGTGGGTCCGAGCTGACAGCAGGGGGAACGTTTTTTTCGCGAAATACGGTGGCCCGTCGGGTGGGTCCCAGCAGTCAGGGGCAAACATTTTTTTTCGCGATATACTGGTGGGCATCCGGTGGGTCCCTACTGTCAGGTGGAGGAATAATTATTTTCCGCGTAATAAGGAGGCACTTCCTTGTGACTACCGTGGACCCAGCTGTCAGCCTCTCCACGTACAGTATTCTTCCGATGGAATTCGGTCATTGACCACGCCGCGCCGACAACACCACGGTGGTGGATGACGGTGAGGCCTAGGAAGGGGATGACGCGGAGCCGGGGAAGACGTGGCAGTGGATGCCCATGCGGAGAGGAGTACGAGGGTTCACTGGTTCGGCTGTGCTGCCGTCGCTGCAGAATAATAGGGGGTGTGGGTGAGTGGAGTGGAGGGATGGCCTGGCTAGCGGTGGGAGTAGTATGGGGGCGGTGAGGCCTCCGCGGCAGCACAGCCAGCCACGGGAGGAAGGAGCAGGCGGCACGACCGGCGCTGCTTTGGGCGGCTGGACCAAGAAGACCAGAGGTTGAAGAAGCACTACGACCGTTGGATGGACATCGTACGGTTAGTCGAGCTAGAATCGTGCATATTTACTAAGTTGACAAAGCCCTTCATCCCCGTTAACTTAGTAGGCCCACTATACTGGGTCCCAGCTAGCAGGGAAGTATTCATTTTTTGTGCGTAATAAGGAGGCACTTCCTTTCCTGCCAAGATATAGCTGGTGGGTCCGAGCTGTCAGTGGCGGTAACATTTTTTTTTGCAAAATACAGAGGCCGTTTCGGTGGGTCCCAGATGTCAGGTGGAGGAAATCATTATTTTGCGCGTAATAAGGAGGCATTTCCTTGCGTGCGGCCATGGACCCAGCTGTCAGCCTCTCCACGTACAGTCCACTTCAGATGCATGTCGGTCGTTGACCACGCTGACCACGCCACGCCGAGAGCACCAGGGCGGTGGACGACGGCGAGGCCTAGGAAGGGAACGACAAGGAGGCAGGGAAGACTCGTCCGTTGTTTTTGTTTCCCACGCGGAGGGGAGTACGACTGTACGAGGGTTTACTTGTTCGTCTGCCGTTGCTGGAGAATAACAACAGGTGTGGGTGAGTAGAGGGATGGCTAGGCCAGCGATTGGAGTACGGTGGGGCGGTGAGGCCTGCGCGGCAGCACAGCCGGCCGCGGGGAGGAGGGAGCAGGCAGTCCCGCCGGCGCTTGTTTGAGCGGCTGGAGCAGGAAGAGCAGAGATTGAAGAAGCATGACGGCTGTTGGATGGACATCCATGTTGTCGGGCGCAAGGCGAGTCTCTCATCCTTGTGGTAGCCCGACCTCTTTCTCGTTCCAGTGATGCCGACCACAAACCAGGTTATCTCATAATCCTTGTCGCATGGCCATGCTTATCCTGGTCGGATCACACGAGGGCTGTCGGTGTCAAAACCGGCGGATCTCGGGTAGGGGGTCCCGAACTGTGCGTCTAGGATCGATGGTAACAGGAGAGGGGGACACGATGTTTACCTAGGTTCGGGCCCTCTCTATGGAGGTAATACCCTAATTCCTACTTGATTGATCTTGATGAATATGAGTATTACAAGAGTTGATCTACCACGAGATCGTAATGGCTAAACCCTAGAAGTCTAGCCTATGTGGGTCCGGTAATGAGTATATGTGGTGTCCTTTCCGGACTACCCCCTCGGTTTATATAGACACCGAGGGAATCTAGGGTTTACATGGAGTCGGTTACATAAGAAGGAATCTTCAGTCGCCAAGCTTGCCTTCCATGCCAAGTAGAGCCCAATCCAGACACGGTGCAGTCCTCGGCCTTCATGTCTTCACAGCTCATCAGTTCGGCCCATGGATAATAGGCCGGATGCCCGAGGACCCCTTAGTCCAGGACTCCCTCTGGCCACTGTACATCATACTTCCATTCCTTTTGCCACACGATATATGTTGTCGGGCTCAAGGAGAATCTGTCATCCTTGAGCTAGCCCGACCTCTTTCTCGTTCCAGTGATGCCAACCACAAACCAGATTATCTCATAATCCATGTCGCATGGCCATGCTTATCCTGGTCGTATCACACGAGGAGCCCAGAGTAAATCTATCCTGATTGGAGGGGCAAATCCCATCTTGCTCGACCATGTCTCACAGCATGGGTCTGGACAAGCCCGAAACCTACCTTTGTAACTACCCAGTCACGGAGTAGCGTTTGTCGACAGCACAGTGGAACTCTCAGTGAAAGCACCAATGTCGGTGTCAAAACCGGCGGATCTCGGGTAGGGGGTCCCGAACTATGCGTCTAGGATCGATGGTAACAGGAGACGGGGGACACGATGTTTACCCAGGCTCGGGCCCTCTCTATGGAGGTAATACCCTACTTCCTGCTTGATTGATCTTGATGAATATGAGTATTACAAGAGTTGATCTACCACGAGATCATAATGGCTAAACCCTAGAAGTCTAGCCTATGTGGGTCTGGTAATGAGTATATGTGGTGTCCTTTCCGGACTACCCCCTCGGTTTATATAGACACCGAGGGAATCTAGGGTTTACATGGAGTCGGTTACATCAGAAGGAATCTTCGGTCGCCAAGCTTGCCTTCCATGCCAAGTAGAGCCCAATCCGGACACGGTGCAGTCTTCGGCCTTCATGTCTTCACAGCTCATCAGTCCGGCCCATGGATAATAGGCCGGATGCCCGAGGACCCCTTAGTCCAGAACTCCCTCAGTAGCCCCCGAACCAGTCTTCAATAGCGAGGTGCTCGGCACATATATTGTCTTTGGATTGCAAGGCGGGTTCCCCCTTCAATGATCTCCAAGTAATGTATTCGGCCATTGATCCAATGTCGCCTCCTTGGCTTCTGCGCGTTGAATAATCTTTGTCCTCCACGTGTCGAGTGAATGTGGAAAGTCAGGGTATTTTTGCGAATAACACCCCATCCATGCGAGGAAGAGCGCCTACTTAAAGAGATTGGGTCCAAGATCCATTCATCGCTACGCAGAAGAATTCCCCAGAGACTGCTTAGGAGAAACCATTCCAGCATGGCTAGTGCTCCCAGCTCCTCCGCTCGCCCTAGCCCAGAGAAAGGCGAGTGGGAGAGGTGTTCCGTGTCTCATAGCCGATTGACGAAGTTGCAAACGCAGGGATTCCATCCCGATGCAGATCTAGTCCCTGTTCGAACGGGGCTAGCTTTCTTCAATGAGGGGACTCAGGCAGAGGACTTCCCCAATCCGTCCAGGGGAGAGCGAGTGTGTTTTGTTGTGACGCCCCGAAACTGTTGCGCCAGGTGTCTTCCAGTTATTTGCCGTCTTTGCCATGTCATTTGCTTGTGTGTTGCATCTTTCCATGACATCATGTGCATTGCATCATCATGTTTTCAAAACTTGCATTCATCCAGGTTCCCCCCAGTTCCATCCGTTGCCCGTTCTGAGCCCAGATACACTTGCACGTGCCCGTGGCATGTCCGAAATAGTATTTTATAAATGGTCAGAAAATGTTCTCGGAATGGGTTGAAAGTTGGCATGCGGTGTTGTTATAGTGTAGATTGGCCGCCTGCCAAGTTTCATCGCATTCAGAGTCCGTTTGACGCCCCAACGGATAACTATAGCGGCATTATAACCGGGCACACGTCGGACGTTTTCGGTCTCCAGAAACAGTCACCGGGCCTCTCTCTCTTCTCTTCTCTCAGCTCGAGACCGTCTACACAGTCCACTGCCTACTGCCAGGCCCAACCTAACCTCTCTCGTCAGCCCGCGGCCCTCCTCGCGTGCGCGTCCGAAAGTTGTCCCGAACCCGACCCAGGCAGCCGTCACCGTTGGGTCCGGATCATCCCCAAACGTCTATAAAACATCACCGTTTCCTTGTTTGGACTCCCTAACCTATTCATCTCCGACCGTCCGATTTCGATCGGATGGACCGTATAACCCCTAATCTAATCTCCCTGAGATAGATATTGACCAACCCTAACTTCTAGGGAGTTTGTCCCATCGAGCTGCCGTCAGCCAGTTCCCCTCGGGATCCATCCCCACCTACCAGTAGCCAAATGCCGAATCCAAAATCCAGCCAAATCAACCATCCGAAGCCGCCACCTTCCTCCTCGTTTTCCAGATCGGGCCAACCACAACCTACCAACCCATCGATCCAATGCCTCCCTCGATTCCCCATTGAACCACCTGCCCGAGCTCCTCCGTTCGAAGCCACCAGAGAGCCTCCCTTCCGGCTGGATGTGGGATCAAGAGGAAGCTCCTCTCGTTTGCTCCTTCCTCCATGGAGCCGTCGCCGCCAGCGCGCCCAGCCACCTGAACCGCGCCCCGTCTTCTCCGTCGACCAGGACCGGCCTCGTCCCGCTCCTCTCCTTCCTCTCTGTCTTCCTCATCTCTCTCTCAACTCTCTGTCTGTCTCTGTACCAGGGAGCCAAGGCCCCGGCATGGATGCTTCATGTCGCCGCCACCGGGAACCGCTCCGCCCCACGCCGGACCCTGCTCGCCGGCATCCCGTCCTCGCCTCTGCTTCGAACACACATGCACACTAAGTCCCTCTGCTGCACCCCTTCTTAGCGCCTGCTGCCTCCTGCATCAGGTGAGGGAACGAACTCCTCCTCAGCCAGCCGCGTCGCCCGCTTGTGTTGACCGTGGGGTGCCTCGTCAGCGCCCGGGTGCCCCATCTGCAGCGCGCCTCAATCCGCCCGTTCCCGCCCGTTCCCGTCGACCCCGTCGCCGGGACCCCCTGCCGTCGTCTCCTGCATCACCATGGACGTGTTGTTGTTTCTGTTCTTCATAAATGAGCGGCAGCAGCTTGCCCGCTCATCCCCGTTGAACGCAGCCGCACACTCGTCTAGCGCCTCGCTTGGCCGCTGCCAAGGCCCAACCTGCTTCCCCTCCAGATTCGGCCTCCTCCAGCCTCTGGGCCGAGCTGGGCCAGGTCCGTGGTGAGGCCACTTCCAGAGCCCCCTCCTGTATACAATTGGGCTAGAATATTCGGCCCATATTGTTTTTTTCCCGACCTGCGATTTTGCTAACTTTCCAGGATCTGCAGTTTTGCAGAAAAACCCTCGATGTTCATGCATTTAATAACTAATAAACCGTGCATCGCATGTAAATAATTTATATATGAACAATGCTTAGAATTGTGTCTAGTTTCATAATATCCTACTTTCAACCATGTTTAAAATGATGTTTGTGTTTAGTTTTCCATATTGCCATGTAAAATGATTTATCCCATAAGTTAATAACCGTAGCTCGGTTTTAAATAAACTTTATATGCAAATGGGGTAGAAAAATGCCTAGTTTAACCTGGCGTACTTGCTTTGCATGTTAAACAACTCTGAAATATGCGTTAGGGCAGAACAGTACCAAATCCATATTTTGCACATGAGGTTTTTCCAGACTTGTTGCTTGTTGTTCCGGCCTCATTTAAACTTGCCTAGATAGATAGTTTTATTATGCTTCACCTCTTGCCATGCTAACCAACATTTAATATTGTTGAGTACATAAATGGGAGAGAACTAAATAAGTCACCTGGTGTTTCGTCAATATGCAACTGGTTGCATATTGAGGTCCACTTAATTTGTAGTATTGTTTATGCACTTTGCCATGCCATGCCTCATTAAACCGGACATGCATCATTCTTGGTTGTGCATCATGCCATGTTTATGTGATGGTTGTCTACTATGTTGCTTGCTTCTTTCCGGGTTGATTCCCTTGTTAGCTTCGGTTTCGTTCCGGAGTTGTGAGGATCCGTAAGACTATGTCTGTTTGTCTTCTTCATGGACTCGTTCTTCTTCTTTGCGGGATCTCAGGCAAGATGACCATACCCTCGAAATCACTTCTATCTTTGCTTGCTAGTTGTTCTCTCTATTGCTATGCCGCGATACCTACCACTTGCTATATCATGCCTCCCATATCGCCATGTCAAGCCTCTAACCCACTTTTCCTAGCAAACCATTGTTTGGATATGTTACTGCTTTGCTCAGCCCCTCTTATAGCGTTGCTAGTTGCAGGTGAAGATGAAGTTTGTTCCATGTTGGAACATGGATTTGTTGGGATATTATTATTATAACTTATTTACTTTAATGCACCTATATACTTGGTAAACGGTGGAATGCTCGGCCTTATGCCTGGTGTTTTGTTCCACTCTTGCTGCCCTAGTTTCCGTCATACCGGTGTTGTGTTCCTTGATTTTGGGTCCCTTACGCGGTTGGGTGTTATGGGGACCCTTTGATAGTTCTCTTTGAATAAAACTCCTCCAGCAAGGCCCAACCTTGGTTTTACCATTTTCCTCACCACCACCTACTTTTCCCTTGGGAGTCGCGCTCTCGAGGGTCATCTTTATTTTAACCCCCCGGACCAGTGCTTCTCTAAGTGTTGGTCCGAACCGAGCCACCTGCGGGGCCACCTCAGGGAAACTCGAGGTCTGGTTTTACTTGTAGCCTGTCTCATCTGGTGTTGCCCTGAGAAGGAGATACATGCGACTCCTATTCGGATTGTTGGCACATCGGGTGGCTTTGCTGGTCTTGTTTTACCATTGTCGAAATGTCTTGTAATCGGGATTCCGAGCCTGATCGGGTCTTCCTGGGAGAAGGAATATCCTTCGTTGACCATGAGAGCTTGTGATGGGCTAAGTTCGGACACCCCTGCAGGGTTTGAACTTTCGAAAGCCGTGCCCGCGGTTATGGGCAGATGGGAATTTGTTAATGTCCTATTATAGAGAACTTGACACTTAACTTAATTAAAATGCATCAACCGCGTGTGTAGCCGTGATGGTCTCTTTCCGGTGGAGTCCGGGAAGTGAACACGATTCTTGTGTTATGCTTGAATGTAAGTAGCTTTCAGGATCACTTCTTGATCATTTCTAGCTTCTCGACAACTGCGTTGCTTCTCTTCTCGCTCTAATTTGCGTATGTTAGCCACCATATATGCTAGTGCTTGCTGCAGCTCCACCTCATTACCCCTTTCCTACCCATAAGCTTAAATAGTCTTGATCTCGCGGGTGTGAGATTGCTGAGTCCTCGTGACTCACAGATACTTCCAAACAGTTGCAGGTGCCGATGATACCAGTGCAGATGACGAAATCGAGCTCAAGTGGGAGCTCGATGGAGATCTTGCTCTTTGTGTTGTGTCTTTTCCGATTGATCAGTAGTGGAGCCCAGTTGGGACGATCGGGGATCTAGTATGTGGGGTTGTCTTCTTTTATTTTGGTTCCGTAGTCGGACCTTGATTGTATTCTGGATGATGTATGTTTACTTGTATTTGTGTGAAGTGGCGATTGTAAGCCAACTCTTTATCCCTTTCTTATTCAGTACATGGGATGTGTGAAGATTACCACTCTTGCGACAAACCTACCATGCGGATATGCCTCTAAGTCGTGCCCCGACACGTGGGAGATATAGCCGCATTGTGGGTGTTATAAGTTGGTAATCATAGTCTTCCCCGACTTAGGAGCCCCCTACTTGATCGAATTGCTGACGTTGTTGAGTCTAGAAGAATTTTTTTTGAGTCTTAGGATTATATATATTGGAGAGTAGGATTCTTTTTACTTCTCAGTCCCTTCGTCACTCTGGTGAGGCCTCCTGATGTAGAGTTTTGACTCTCCTCTCCTCAAATTTCACGAATTTTTTTAGGGTCACGCGGGTATCTTGGAATCGTTCTGATAGTCTTGTGACGAGAACATTGTTCTTGGTGCCTCCTGACATTTAGGGGTTGTGGCAGTGTCCCGGGGAGTTGAGCTCCACGGTGTCATCATCACAATTTTATCATTGCAGTTCTGGAATACCTGAGTTCACCGACATCGAAAATCTCTTTTATGCAGTTGTTAGTGAAATAACCTCGATGCCACCCAGTACTGGGCGGGAGTTCGGGAGTATTGCCATAACTCATATAATGGATGATTTTCGAAGGTTGAGGTACATGATTTCTGAAGGTTTCTTGGTTATGTGTTGAAGGATGGATACAGCTGGATGTAGGAATTGTTAGTTTTGGGTGAGATATTATGCTTCCCCTGTATCCCCAACACCTGATTGCATAACCAGAAAGTTTCGAGAGTTTATAAGTGGGAGTTCAAGTAGCTCCTAGAATAATCTTTCCAGCATACACATGATACGATATGGGATCTATCATATGTTTGTTCCAGCTTATTTTGCAAGCCAATCCTTTGTTTTGTTTTTCAGTTGTGGTATTCGAGTTGCTTCGAAGTCAAATGTTAATTCCATATTTCCTAAGCAGTGTTCCCATATTTCTATGTGTATACTAATCCTTCATGATAATTGAGATTGTCATGTCAATCCTTTTCAACCGGTGTGTCTCTCTTCTAGTGGATCTGATCATTTCAACATCCGCAAGATCAATTCTAAGTTTTTTTCTCTATGGTATTGTTTCATCCATCCCAAGCTGCCTTTGTTTTCCCGCCCTCCCACCCTTTTTCTTCGAGGACTCTGATTTCTTAATCAAATATCCATCTTATTGATGGGAAGTCTCTCCATTCTTTTTCATCAATATTCTTATCCGGTGATTCTTAGGAAGATACTAAGGAAGGCTCAGGTTCGTCACTCTTCACTCGTTTTCTTCTCCGGTGGATTCAAGTCAAGCCTTGTCGATCATATCTTTTCCTCAGTTCAAATGCTTTCTCATGTCGGTGCACCTCTTAATCATCCACTTCTCGCCATTAATTTATTCTGGAGTGCTGAAGATATCTCAGAAGGCTCGTCTTTTCATTCAAGATCTGTTCAACCTATTTCGAGGCTGTTATCTCAGTCAAGCCATTTTTATTCAACCGGCGCAATCTCTCTTTTAAATCATTCCAACGGTGTTTTCTTTTGAGTGGGCCCTAACCCACAGGTCTTTTTCTAGGATCTTACCTGACTCTTCTAATTTTACCGGAGCTATTCTCAAATCTTTCAAGTTTGACGTAAGAATGAATTGTCATCAGTCAAATGTCTTTCACCAAGATCTTTCAAATTATTTTCATCGTTGGCTCAACTTCCTCATTATTCATTCTCCCGGAGTGTCTCAACAATTCATGGTGGTGTTTCTTCTCGTCATTCTCTGCATTTGTAGATTGAAGAAGAGTTCCTCTTAAATCCTTATCCGTTCTCTTGAAGATTCTTGGTGCTAGCCTTATGCCATCCTCTCATAATTGTTTTCGATTGTGAGAATTCTTTTCACCCATCCGAAGCAATTCAGGAGTCTTTTCAGTTTGATTCTTCGGAGCCCATCATCTCAGAAGTATTCATTCTCAACTTTCAGCTCTCTTTCTCTAAATCTTACTGGTGCATCACTCAAGTATTCTCTAATCAGCTCGTGATCTCTTCGTTCTCTTGTATCCCCTAAAGTATCTTCATTCATTTTCCAAGTCTTCCCCGTGAATTGTGCCTTTGCTACGTTCTTTTTCAATTCTATTGTGGTTTGTTCAAGATTTCTCTTCCTTTGTGTTCATATCAATTCATTCGTTCTTTCAAATCCTAACGGTGATTCGTTGAAGTCTTTTCTCAAGTTTGCGCTATATCTATCTTAATCCTTTTCACGAGAATAAGTAGTATGCCAAATCCGTTGCCTGCCATCAATTCAAATTGGTGAAGGATAAGCATAATGTAATTCTTATTCTTGGTTCATCGAGTGAATTTAATTCCTTATTCCGGAGGTTCATAAAAAATTCTCGTTTTCATTTGGTTCATCTTTTCTTTTCCCGGAGTTCCAAGCTATCATCATCACGAAGATCCATCTAATCATTGCAAGGCTTCAACCTTATTCTTTTCATCCTTCATTTTGTTTTATCATTCTTTTTTTACGGGAGTTCTTCATGGAGGTTCTACATGGTGGTTCATCAAGGATTTAATTACTTGTCGAAGTGTTCATCGAGATTCTTTTCAGAGGAGCTCAAGTATTCTTCATCTTGCATTCCGAAGTGAAATTCCTTCTACCTTATCTTTTCAGGTGGTGTTATGTCATTCTTAACAATTTCTTTCGTGTTTCATGATTCGCAAGTTGTCAAGAATGAGATAGTTAAACCCATCAATTTCTTCAAGCATGAGCTCTTCTCAATCCATCAATCTCTTCGTTGGATTATCTTGGTTTAGATTTCACCGAAAGCCTTCCATTGGGAATGTTGCTATTGTGATGATTATCAATGATCCAATCTTTTCCTTCCTATCCTGGTGAAATAAGCTTCTCGTCTCCTTGTTGATATAAATCCAATCTATTGTTTCCGTAGTGGCAAAATTTCGCCTCAATTTTGAGAAGTTTTCCATAAGCCCACTACAAGCTTATTCGTTTCGTTGTTGGCTTTCCAACAACTCCATTATAACCTTCTTGGAAGGGTGTTTTCCAAGCTCATTTGTGGCAAAAGTTGTCATTTCCTTCTCAATTCTTTCCTATCCCAACGGTCTAGCTTCTATTCGTTCGTTCCAGAGGCATTGTGATGTTGCACTCTTCGAACCATCATCCCATTTTTGTGAAAGATCATGTTCTTTCCTTTTTGTTATCCATTCAACCGGAGTGTCGTGTCCTTCATTCAAGTTCTCTCATCTTATCAAGTTTTGCATCCCTTCTCTACCGGAGTGCTGTCTGAATCTTTTCTTACCCCTTGTGCCATTCTTTCAACAGTTTTGGAGGTAGTGTGTTCTTGATTTCATCAAGTATCATCCAATCTTCCCAAGTTCATATTATTTACCTTCCATTTCCAACCGGAGTGTTGTCGTAATTGATCCTTATCGTTCCTTGTACATCTCGTTGCTACCGGAGTGATTGCATGTAATTCTTGTCCATTGCAACCCTTTTCTCATGTCTTTCTACCTACAAGGTTCTAGTAATGTTCCTTGTTCCTCTTTTCTAACAGAGTGTTTTCAACTTTGTTCATCTTTGCTGTATTCTTTTCTCGAAACTGTTTAACCTCTCAAGGTTCTTTGGTTTCACTCATTTCTCGAAGAAGTAACTTAGTTTTACCTCTTTCTCTTCCTCTTCTGTTTCTCTTCGGTGCCATTCTAGATCTCGGGACGAGATCCTCTCGTAGTGGTGGAGTGTTGTGACACCCCGAGACTGTTGCGCCGTCTTTGCCATGTCATTTGCTTGCGTGTTGCATCTTGCCATGTCATCATGTGCATTGCATCATCATGTTTTCAAAACTTGCATTCGTTCGGGTTCCGCCAGGTCCATCCGTTGCCCGTTCTGAGCCCAGACACACTTGCACGCGCCCGCGGCATGTCCGAAATAGTATTTTATAAGTGGCTGGAAAATGTTCTCGGAATGGGTTGAAAGTGGGCATGCGGTGTTGTTATAGTGTAGATTGGCCGCCTGCCAAGTTTCATCGCATTCGGAGTCCGTTTGACGCCCCAACGGATAACTATAGCGGCATTATAGCCGGGCACACGTCGGACGTTTTTGGTCTCCAGAAACAGTCGCCGGGCCTCTCTCTCTTCTCTTCTCTCAGATCGAGACCGTCTACACAGTCCACTGCCTACCACCAGGCCCAACCTAACCTCTCTCATCAGCACACGGCGCTCCTCGCGCGCGCGTCCGAAAGTTGTCCCGAACCCGACCCGGGCAGTCGTCACCGTTGGGTCCGGATCATCCCCAAACGTCTATAAAATATCACCGTTTCCTTGTTTGGACTCCCTAACCTATTCATCTCCGACCGTCCGATTTCGATCAGATGGACCGTATAGCCCGTAATCTAATCTCCCTGCGATATATATTGACCAACCCTAACTTCTAGGGAGTTTGTCCCATCGAGCCGCCGCCAGCCAGTTCCCCTCGGGATCCATCCCCACCTACCAGTAGCCAAATGCCCGATCCAAAATCCAGCCAGATCAACCAACCGAAGCCGCCACCTTCCTCCTCGTTTTCCAGATCGGGCCAACCACAACCTACCAACCCATCGATCCAATGCCTCCCTCGATTCCCCATCGAACCACCTGCCCGAGCTCCTCCATTCGAAGCCACCAGAGAGCCTCCCTGCCGGCTGGATGTGGGATCAAGAGGAAGCTCCTCCCGTTTGCTCCTTCCTCCATGGCACCGTCGCCGCCAGCGCGCCCTGCCACCTGAACCGCGCCACGTCTTCTCCGTCGACCAGGACCGGTCTCGTCCCGCTCCTCTCCTTCCTCTCTGTCTTCCTCATCTGTATCTCTCAACTCTCTGTCTGTCTCTGTACCAGGTAGCCAAGGACCCGCCATGGATGCTTCATGCCGCCGCCACCGGGAACCGCTCCGCCCCACGCCGGACCCTGCTCGCCGGCGTCCCGTCCTCGCCTCTGCTTCGAACACACATGCGCGCCAAGTCCTCTGCTGCACCCCTGCTTAGTGCCTGCTGCCTCCTACGTCGGGCGAAGGAACGGACTCCTCCTCGGCCAGCCGCGTCGCCCGCTTGCGTTGACCGTGGGGTGCCTCGTCAGCGCCCGGGTGCCCCATCTGCAGCGCGCCTCAATCCGCCCGTTCCCGCCCGTTCCCGTCGACCCCGTCGCCGGGACCCCCTGTCGTCGTCTCCTGCATCACCATGGACGTGTTGCTGTTTCTGTTCTTCAGAAACGAGCGGTAGCAGCTCGCCCGCTCATCCCCGTTGACCGCAGCCGCACGCTCGTCCAGCACCTCGCTTGGCCGCTGCCAAGGCCCGGCCTGCTTCCCCCCTGATCCGGCCTCCTCCAGCCTCTATGCCGAGCTGGGCCAGGTCCGTGGTGATGCCACTTCCAGAGCCCCCTCCTGTATACAATTGGGCTAGTAGATTCGGCCCATATTTTTTTTCCTGACCTGCAATTTTGCTAATTTTCCAGGATCTGCAATTTTGTAGAAAAACCCTCGATGTTCATGCATTTAAGAACTAATAAACCGTGCATCGCATGTAAATAATTTATATATGAAAAATGCTTAGAATTGTGTCTAGTTTCATAATATCCATCTTTCAACCATGTTTAAAATGCTGTTTGTGTTTATTTTGCCATATTTCCATGTAAACTGATTTGTCCCATAAGTTAATAATCGTAGCTCGGTTTTAAATAAACTTTATATGCAAATGGGGTAGAAAAATGCCTAGTTTAACCTGGTGTACTTGCTTTTGATGTTAAACAACTCTAAAATATGCTTTAGGGCAGAACAGTACCAAATCCATATTTTGCACATGAGGTTTTTTCCGGACTTGTTGCTTGTTGTTCCGGCCTCATTTAAACTTGCCTAGATAGATAGTTTTATTATGCTTCACCTATTGTCATGCTAACCAATATTTAATATTGTTGAGTACATAAACGGGAGAGAACTAAATAAGTCACGTGGTGTTTCGTCAATATGCAACTGGTTGCATATTGAGCTCCACTTAATTTGTAGTATTGTTTGTGCACTTTGCCATGCCATGCCTCATTAAACCGGACATGCATCATTCTTGGTTGTGCATCATGCCATGTTTATGTGATGGTTGTTTACTATGTTGCTTGCATCTTTCCGGGTTGCTTCCCTCGTTAGCTTCGGTTTCGTTTCGGAGTTGTGAGGACCAGTTCGACTACGTCTGTTTGTCTTCTTCATGGACTCGTTCTTCTTCCTTGCGGGATCTTAGGCAAGATGACCATACCCTCGGAATCACTTCTATCTTTGCTTGCTAGTTGTTCGCTCTATTGCTATGCCGCGATACCTACCACTTGCTATATCACGCCTCCCATATCGCCTTGTCAAGCCTCTAACCCACTTTTCCTAGCAAACCGTTGTTTGGCTGTGTTACCGCTTTGCTCAGACACTCTTATAGCGTTGCTAGTTGCAGGTGAAGATAAAGTTTGTTCCATGTTGGAACATGGATTTGTTGGGCTATCATTATTATATCTTATTTACTTTAATGCACCTATATACTTGGTAAAGGGTGGAAGGCTCGGCCTTATGCCTGGTGTTTTGTTCCGCTCTTGCCGCCCTAGTTTCCGTCATATGGGTGTTGTGTTCCTTGATTTTGCGTCCCTTACACGGTTGGGTGTTATGGGTACCCCTTGACAGTTCGCTTTGAATAAAACTCCTCCAGCATGGCCCAACCTTGGTTTTACCATTTGCCTCACCACCACCTACTTTTTCCTTGGGAGTCGCGCTCATGAGGGTCATCTTTATTTTAACCCCCCCGGGCCAGTGCTTCTCTAAGTGTTGGTCCGAACCGAGCCTCCTGCGGGGCCACCTTGGGGAAACTCGAGGTCTGGTTTTACTCATAGCATGTCTCATCCGATGTTGCCCTGAGAACGAGATATGTGCGACTCCTATCGGGATTGTCGGCACATCGGGTGGCTTTGCTGGTCTTGTTTTACCATTGTCGAAATGTCTTGTAACCAGGATTCCGAGCCTGATCGGGTCTTCCTGGGAGAAGGAATATCCTTCATTGACCGTGAGAGCTTGTCATGGGTTAAGTTGGGACACCCCTGTAGGATTTGAACTTTCAAAAGCCGTGCCTGCGGTTATGGGCAGATGGGAATTTGTTATGTTCGGTTGTAGAGAACTTGACACTTAACTTAATTAAAATGCAACAACCACGTGTGTAGCCGTGATGGTCTCTTTCCGGCGGAGTCCGGGAAGTGAACACGGTTCTTGTGGTATGCTTGAATGTAAGTAGCTTTCAGGATCACTTCTTGATCATTTTTAGCTTCTCGACCGCTGCGCTGCTTCTCTTCTCGCTCTTATTTGCGTATGTTAGCCACCATATATGCTAGTACCTGCTGTAGCTCCACCTCATTACCCCTTTCCTACCCATAAGCTGTAACGCCCCGGACACACCCGCCGGTGGTCGTTACTCCTGGCGGGATCTAGACTGGCCCCAGAGATCACTACTAGTCTTTTCTGCGCACTTTGTCCTCACTCGTGCGCACCCGGGAGCAACTTCCCAGTCGGTCACCCATCCTGAAACTACTCCAAGCTGAGCATGCTTAACTTTGGAGTTCTGTCCGAATGGGCTCCCAGAAAAGAAGGAATTCTTTATTAATATGAGTTGTCTATCATCCCTAATAAGCCAGGCTATCACATACACCCCCACTCAGAGGAACCGACGTCCTCGTCGGGCCACAGGAACGTTTCCTCTTGGCACATACATCTGTGCTTCCAGTCCGCCACATGTGCCATGCCGTGTGCCATGACAGGCCACAAACATCATGCACAGGATGACCGCACACCTGTCATCAAACATCCGTGTAACCGCAAGGGTCGGCTCTGATACCAACTTGTAACGCCCCGGACACACTCGCCGGTGGTCGTTACTCCTGGCGGGATCTAGACTGGCCCCACAGATCAATACTAGTCTTTTCTGTGCACTTTGTGCTCACTCGTGCGCACCCGGGAGCAACTTACTGGTCGGTCACCCATCCTGAAACTACTCCAAGCTGAGCACGCTTAACTTTGGAGTTCTGTCTGAATGGGCTCCTAGAAAAGAAGGAATTCCTTATTAATATGAGTAGTCTATCATCCCTAATAAGCCAGGCTATCACATTTGTCCCCTACCTGCTAAGAGGCGTTCGATTTCCAATCCATCCGTTCCTCCGAGGGCTTGTGGAATACTACAGCCTCCAGCTGCACAACTTCACTCCGGCCTCTATTCTACACATTGCATGTTACGTTGCTTTATGCAAACTTTTCTAGGCGTCGAGGCTCATTTCGAATTGTGGAGGAAGCTGTTCTGTCTCGCCCCGCGCAATCACCAAGGGTCAATATTTGAAGTGGGCAAAGTCGAAGTATGGCGTGTCGCTGATACCGGATATCCATCCGGCACACCAAGGAAGGCACCCAATGAATGACCTTCCGAATGGTTTTATATAGAGGACATTGCGCTTCCCGACCCAATTCGAAAGGGTCTTCCTGAATTTTGCACGCGTCCCGCTGCAGAAACGCCACAGTTGGCGTCCTCGGAGTCTTGAAGAGGAAGATGGCGCGGAGGTTCGTCAGCTGATGAGCAGGATAAAAGAGCTCATTCAATCCGGACTCATAGTAATCGAGGTTATGGCGATTTCCATAGTGCGAGGGATTCATCCGCTCCAATACAGAGGGCTTCCAATGTGGCATTACAATGGGGAGGACCACGCCTCTCGCTGCGGCCAGAAAGGTCCAGATACCCCTGTCGCTTTGGCTAAGATATTAGCCGAACTGTTCAAAGGGGAGGAAAAGGAATTTCTCTGCATTAAATTTAGGGACGGGTATTCTATGTATAACCCTCCCAGCTGGGTAAGGCCCGACCCCTCTGCTTTTACTCCTTCCATCTCTGAATTGCCTTTGATAAACTGCTAGCTTGTTTGCTTATGACAACACTGGAGAAAGGTCACCGAGGGATTTTATAGTCCCGCCCCACCATCCGGAGGACCACAACCGGGTGCTCGATCCCGGGTTCAAAGAGGATCCGGACATATTTGTGGTGCTTGCGGAGGGGGTGTTTTACCAGACGAGCTATGATGGCACAGAAGTGGCCATCGTTGCCGACTACCCCGGTCTTCTTCCAGCTTCACACGTAAGTGATCCGAACACCCCTTATTCAAAAGAGATCTCTCCTTCATTCTTACCCACCGCACTATCTTGTGCTCAAAAGGGGAAGGGTTCGGCGCACCGTACTACTCCAAGGGTACCTCCGAAGAGAGCGTCCCCCACTTCGGGCGAGCCTTCCAAGAGGAAAGCAAACGAAGATACGGACGTGCCTTCATCGAAGAGGTATGAATTCGCCAACCTGCACCTGAGCAGTCACATCCGACCGTGACCTTCCTGTTATCCATCTGTCAGGAAAAAGACGCGCTGGACCGTATCCAGAGGTTTGAGTGGTCGTACTTACTGCAGCCAAGATTCAAATCCTGCCATGAAGACGGGGGCTGATGCGGAGGTGAAGCCGGATTGTCCTCCAGCCAAGGACTCAGATGATGTATCCGTCACCAAGTCGGAAGTGGAGAGTGCGATGAATCATCGGTGCCGCCGGACCATTTTACAAGACCCTGGCTTTTCAGAAGAGTCATTTAACACCTTCAACTCGGCCGATGCATACATTCAAGCTGCTCAAGATGGGACTAACAGGGCCACAAAGCAACATTTGAAAGATGTGCAGGTAAATTTGTTTTGTCTGACTATGATGACCATATGCTAGTAGCCCCCGAGACTTAAAGGAGTTGGAACAACTGATTTAAGGATCAATGTATGACCAGGTGCTTATGGAGAAGAACGCCCAGCTAGCTCTGGAGCTGGAAAAGTGTCAGCGCCAGTTGCTTGCTGCCAATGCCGAACTGGAGAAATACAAGGCATCTCCCGGTAATGTTTCCTTCTATCGAAAATTCATAATGATACACCTATAGTGCGAATCTGGGTGCTAATCTGTGTGTTCGGCCGTTAGACCAAGTACGAGAGCAGGTGGACGCAGCTCGGAGCGAAGAACACGGAGCAAAAAAGCTACTAGCGGTGGGCGAGCGTGTATTGACAAAAGTCGTTCAAGAGAAAAAGAAACTCCAGGACTCGAACTCCAAACTGGGCAAAGAACTGAAAGATGTGCGAGCTTAGCTAGCTGACTCTGTGAACAAGAACAACAAGCTGCGAGGCGGCATATTCAGTATGTGGCCACTTTTGTTTTATAATAGTTTTGGAGGTAACGGTAGCTGATATAGCTGTGATTGCAGGTGTTTTGACGAACCGCCCTGAAGAGGAGGTGTCCAGATCATCGAGTGATCTTCTGCAAGGGCTGTCGTAGTTGCACGAGCATGCTCGGCAGGCGATGCGGAGTGTAGCCAAGGCTTTATGGCCATCCGACCCCCCTCAAGGAAACATGGAGAAGCTGGTAGAGCTGTTGAAGGGAGCGCGGCGGCGTATCCGGCTGTGGAAGATATCAGCATGCCGAGAGGGTGCGCGAGAGGCCTGGGCCATGGTGAAGACGTGATACACCAAGCTGGATCCTAATCACATGGCTCGTGTCGGACCGCTAGGGTCGAATGGGGAAGAAATTCCCTTTAGTTTAGTATATGACCAAGTAGAGGTGGCTGCCAAATATTCCCAACAGGATTGTAAGTTAGACTGCCTATTGGAAGGTGTAGAGGAGGAGGTTTTCGAGTCCAAGTGACTATGTACTTTCCTCATCTAGCTGAATTGTATATCATTTATCATGGCAGACCTTTCCGCTTCAACCTCCGGTCCCGAAGGTGCGGAGTGTTTCTGAATACCGTCGCAGCCGAATAGGCCGGGGTATGCCTGGAAAACTAGGCGTAGGGGTCATAGTTGCTTGAACAGACAAGTTGTATCCGGCTAGCTATGTTATATTACATTGATATCGTAAGAAACATCTTCCAGAGAGAATAGTTCCGTTAAGGGTTCCTTTCCCTGGGTGTGCATGCATTTAATGCGCATGTCCGAATTGTGGTGTGAGCACCACGGTTTGTATAACTTCTGGGGGTGCACAATGGAGTGAGTTTTAAAAAACATCTTTAATTCACCGACCGAATATTCCCTTAGGAACGCTAGCTTTCGGCTTCACCCAGTCTGAGGTACACATCCGGATGACCCGACAGTAACAATCGCAGAGGTGCTCCCTTTATGCCCTAGCCGAACTAACGGGAACGTAGGGCATAAGCACAGGAGCCAGGCAACCCAACTTCGCCAAACTTAAGTCATATCGATGCATATAATGGCAAAGAAAAGGTACATATGGAAAAACTCATATGTGAGGAGCTTGATGCTCAAGGAATGACAAGAACTTCTGTCCGAGAAGCCCCCAGGTACTAGTGGCGTACATGTTTAAAGATGTATGTGCCGATGGTGTGCGGTCTAGCCGCACCAAAGCTTTAAAGCGAGAAAGAAGAAAGTAATCCGAAAAGAGAGAAAAAAATAATGGAAACTACAGGGGAGGAGGAGACGGACAAGGGGTTTAGTGCTAGGCGTAGAATCTCCGGAGTTTGGCTGCGTTCCAGGGGTTCGGCTCGAGGAGATTGTCGGATATATCGCGAAGACGGTACGCTCCTCCGGTGAGAACTTCGTCAATTATGAAGGCACCCTCCCATTTGGGCTTGAGTTTGTCCTTTTTCTTCTCCGGTAGGCGTAGAGCGAGTTCGCCAACGTTGTATGTCTTGGCCCGTACTTCTCTGCTTTGATATCTTCGAGCCTGCTATTGGTAAACTGCTGAACGGGCTTTTGCAACATCGCGTTCCACCTCCAGGGCATCCAGGCTGTCCTGCTGATCGAGCTCGGCTTCTCTCTCTTAATTTATACGCACTCCAGGTGAATCGTGAATAATATCACAGGGCAATACGGCCTCTACACCATACACCATGAAAAAAGGTGTGTTCCCAGTAGTACGGTTGGGCGTGGTCCGCAGCCCCCAGAGTACGGAGTCGAGCTCCTCAACCCAGTGCTTGTCTGATTCTTTCAAAGACCGCACTAGTCTGGGCTTGATGCCGCTCATAATAAGACCGTTGGCACGTTCGACTTGACTGTTGGTTTGTGGGTGGTAGACAGAGGCGTAATCTAGTTTAATGCCCAGATTAGTACACCAGGTTTTTACCTTGTCGGCTGTGAAATTAGAGCCGTTGTCAGTGATGATATTGTGTGGGACACCATAATGGTGCACAACATCAGATATGAAGTCTATTACCGGGCCAGACTCAGCCGTTTTGACCGGTTTAGCCTCTATCCACTTAGTGAATTTGTCCACCATAACCAGTAGATATTTTTTCTTGTGGCTCCCCCCTTTAAGGGGTCCAACCATGTCGAGTCCCCAGACCACGAAAGGCCAAGTGATGGGGACTATTTGTAGGGCAGTGGGGGCATATGGCTTTGATTGGCAAAGAGTTGGCATCCGATGCAACGTTGGACAAGGTCCTGTGCATCCGCTTGGGCCGTTGGCCAATAAAACCCTGTACGGAAGGCCTTGCTAACAAGGGCCCGAGCTGCGGCGTGGTGGCCGCCGAGTCCGGCATGAATTTCAGACAAGAGCTGCCGCCCCTCTTCCTCGGATATACATCGTTGAAGGACTCCGGTGGTGCTTTTCTTGTAGAGCTCTCCGCAGCCTTGTTGAGATCCTTGAAATCGACACATAGGCGCCAGGATTTATCTTTCTTTGGTACCATTACCAGGTTTGCCAGCCAGTCTAGATGCTTGATTTCTCTAATGAATCTGGCCTCGATGAGCTTGCCCAGCTCCTCCCCCATGGCTTGTCGCTTAGGTTCAGAAAAGCGCCGGAGTGTTTGCTTGACTGGTTTAAATCCCTTTAATATGTTGAGGCTATGTCCGGCCAACTTGTGTGGGATCCCTGACATATCCGAAGGGTGCCAAGAAAATATGTCCCAGTTTTCACGCAGGAATTCTCGTAGTGCGGCGTCAACTGTTGGGTTCAGCTGAGCTCCGATGGATGCTTTCTTCTTGGGGGTCCATTGGGTGGACCTGGAATTTGGTTATTTCTTCTGCCGGTTTGAACGAGGTGGATTTGGGGCGTTTGTCGAGGATCACATCGTCCCTGTCCACTTTGGAGCATAGTGTGGTTAGTTCTTCGGTCGCGAGGGCTTCAGATAGCGCCTCCAGGGCCAGGGATGCAGTTTTGTTTTCAGCGCGGAGTGCTATGTCCGGATCACTGACGAGAGTGATTATACCGTTTGGTCCGGGCATTTTGAGCTTCATATATCCATAGTGAGCTATAGCTTGGAAGCGTGTAAAAGCATCCCACCCCAACAGGGCGTGATATCCGCTGCTGAAAGGGGCCACTTGGAAGGTTATTTCTTTGGACCGATAGTTCTCCGGCGATCCGAATACCACGTCAAGTGTGATTTTGCCCGCGCACCGCGCTTCCCGACTAGAAATAATTCCCCGGAAGGTTGTGTTACTTTTTTTGATGCGGCTCCTGTCTATTTCCATTTTATGGAGTGTGTCCTCATAAATGGGATTTAATTCGCTGCCGCCGTCCATGAGGACCTTGGTGAGTCAAAACCCTTCCACGATGGGGCTAAGGACTAACGCGGCTGGTGCTCGTATTGTTCTATACTTTGGTTCATCACCGGCGTTGAATGTTATAGCCGTGTCGTTCCATTGGTTTATTACAGCGATTTGGCAGACTTTGTTGAGCTCGTGAAGTGCCCTTTTGCGCTTGTTATTTGAAGCGAATGTCTCGAAGACTGTCAATACTCTTGGGTCGTCGTCTTCTCGTGGGGGTTGTTCTGGGGCGTCCTTGATAAGGACGTCATCGCCGCTCTTGGCTACCTGTCGTAGTATCCAACATGCTCTAAGGCTGTGGGTTGCCACGGTATCTGTTGTTGTATGTATTTTGCATGGGCCATCAAGCCACCCTTCTATAACAGTGTCGTGCCGTATAGTGGCTTTGTGTTTTTTGACTGTTGGATTGGGCGTGCCACGAGGGTATGCCCTTTTCGCCTGTAGGGGAAGTTGGGTTGGGGCTGGTGGTTCCCAGCGAGTTGCCCGAGTTTCCCAGGTGCTTTCCATCGCGCAGTATTTTTGTATGATAGTTGCTAAGTCAGCATATTTTAGTATGCAGTGGCGATTGATGGCGTTGAGGATTCCTTCGTCCGCGCAGTTTTTGCAGAATGCTGATATTGCGTCCTCATCACAGCAATCTTTTACCTTGTCCTTGACAAGGAGGAATCTGGCCCAAAAGTGGTGGACCTTCTCCTGACATTGTTGTTTTATGCTCATGAGAGCCTCTATGTCTGGATGGGTGGGTGGAATTAAATCCGAACCCCGACCTAGCCGGTTTTCCGGAGTCTGACGACCTTCGGGACTAGACAGTCCGGGTTCTGGAATATCTTCTGATTGTTTGGAACCGCCATCCAATGCTATGTTCGGAGGGCTGGTTGCGTCCTTTTGTGGGTGAGTATCCAGCTCTTCATGAATGGCGACCCAAAGAAAGTCCGTCTTCAATATAGAAAAAGACTCGCCGTCCTGCTCTAGGACTGCCGCAATCTAGTGGGTGACCGGTGGAGTTTCGGTTTCTCCCTGATCGGTTTTAGGCCCGATCTGATCATAATCTGTGACAATTCCCAAAGAGGTGATGCAATCTAGGAGCTCGTTTAAGGATGAAAAATCAACCGGATCTATCTGCTTGGAGTGCTCGGAGTTGATGCGAAGGGGATTTTCGATGGACAAAGAGGTCATCGTCGGCTCCGCGGCCGAACGGGTGATCATAATAAAGTCGCCCAGCCGGAGGGTTTGGCCCGGGGCCAAAACTACCCTTGTGGTAATGTTGTCTTTAATGACAAGGCAAGCCATTGAGCCTTTCATCGACGACAAGTGGAACTCTCAATGAAAGCACCAATGTCGGTGTCAAAACCGGCGGATCTCGGGTAGGGGGTCCCGAACTGTGCATCTAGGATCAATGGTAATAGGAGACAGGGGACACGATGTTTACCCAGGTTCGGGCCCTCTCTATGGAGGTAATACCCTACTTCCTGCTTGATTGATCTTGATGAATATGAGTATTACAAGAGTTGATCTACCACGAGATTGTAATGGCTAAACCCTAGAAGTCTAGCCTATGTGGTTACGGTAATGAGTATATGTGGTGTCCTTTCCGGACTATCCCCCTCGGTTTATATAGACACCGAGGGAATCTAGGGTTTACATGGAGTCGGTTACATAAGAAGGAATCTTCGGTCGCCAAGCTTGCCTTCCATGCCAAGTAGAGCCCAATCCGGACACGATGCAGTCTTCGGCCTTCATGTCTTCCAGCTCATCAGTCCGGCCCATGGATAATAGGCCGGATGCCCGAGGACCCCTTAGTCCAGGACTCCCTCAGTAGCCCCCGGACCAGTCTTCAATAGCGAGGTGCTCGGCACATATATTGTCTTCGGATTGCAAGGCGGGTTACCCCTTCAATGATCTCCAGGTAATGTATTCGGCCATTGATCCAATGTCGCCTCCTTGGCTTCTGCGCGTTGAATAATCTTTATCGTCCACGTGTCGAGTGAATGTGGAAAGTCAGGGTATTTTTGCAAATAACACCCCATCCATGTGAGGAAGAGCGCCTACTTAAAGAGATTGGGTCCAAGATCCATTCAGCGCTACGCAAAAGAATTCCCCAGAGACTGCTTAGGAGAAACCATTCCAGCATGGCTAGTGCTCCCAGCTCCTCCGCTCACCCTGGCCCAGAGAAAGGCGAGTGGGAGAGGTGTTTCGTGTCTCATAACCGATTGACGAAGTTGCAAACGTAGGGATTCCATCCCCATGCAGATCTAGTCCCTGTTCGAACGGGGCTAGCTTTCTTCAATGAGGGGACTCAGGCAGAGGACTTCCCCAATCCGTCCGGGGGAGAGCGAGTGTGTTTTGTTGTGACGCCCCGAGACTATTGCGCCAGGTGTCTTCCAGTTATTCGCCGTCTTTGCCATGTCATTTTCTTGTGTGTTGCATCTTGCCATGACATCATGTGCATTGCATCATCATGTTTTCAAAACTTGCATTCGTCCAGGTTCCCCCCAGTTCCATCCATTGCCCGTTCTGAGCCCAGATACACTTGCACGTGCCCATGGCATGTCCGAAATAGTATTTCATAAATGGTCAGAAAATGTTCTCGGAATGGGTTGAAAGTTGGCATGCGGTGTTGTTATAGTGTAGATTGGCCGCCTGCCAAGTTTCATCGCTTCGGAGTCCGTTTGACGCCCCAACGGATAACTATAGCGGCATTATAGCTGGGCACACGTTGGACGTTTTCGGTCTCCAGAAACAGTCGCTGGGCCTCTCTCTCTTCTCTTCTCTCAGCTCGAGACCGTCTACACAGTCCACTGCCTACCGCCAGGCCCAACCTAACCTCTCTCGTCAGCCCGCGGCCCTCCTCGCGCGCGCGTCCAAAAGTTGTCCCGAACCCGACCCGGGCAGTCGTCACCGTTGGGTCCGGATCATCCCCAAACGTCTATAAAACATCACCGTTTCCTTGTTTGGACTCCCTAACCTATTCATCTCCGACCGTCTGATTTCGGTCGGATGGACCGTATAGTCCCGCCGGCGCTTGTTTGAGCGGCTGGAGCAGGAAGAGCAGAGATTGAAGAAGCACGACAGCTGTTGGATGGACATCCATGTTGTCAGGCTCAAGGCGAGTCTGTCATCCTTGTGCTAGCCCGACCTCTTTCTCGTTCTAGTGATGCCGACCACAAACCAGGTTATCTCATAATCCTTGTCGCATGGCCATGCTTATCCTAGTCGGATCACACGAGGGCTGTCAGTGTCAAAACCGGCGTATCTCGGGTAGGGGGTCCCGAACTGTGCGTCTAGGATCGATGGTAATAGGAGAGGGGGACACGATGTTTGCCTAGGTTCGGGCCCTCTCTATGGAGGCAATACCCTACTTCCTGCTTGATTGATCTTGATGAATATGAGTATTACAAGAGTTGATCTACCACGAGATCGTAATGGCTAAACCCTAGAAGTCTAGCCTATGTGGGTCCGGTAATGAGTATATGTGGTGTCCTTTCCGGACTACCCCCTCGGTTTATATAGACACCGAGGGAATCTAGGGTTTACATGGAGTCGGTTACATAAGAAGGAATCTTCAGTCGCCAAGCTTGCCTTCCACGCCAAGTAGAGCCCAACCCGGACACGGTGCAGTCCTCGGCCTTCATGTCTTCATAGCTCATCAGTTCGTCCCATGGATAATAGGCCGGATGCCCGAGGACCCCTTAGTCCAGGACTCCCTCTGGCCACTGTACATCATACTTCCATTCCTTTTGCCACACGATATATGTTGTCGGGCTCAAGGCGAATCTGTCATCCTTGTGCTAGCCCGACCTCTTTCTCGTTCTAGTGATGCCAACCACAAACCAGATTATCTCATAATCCATGTCGCATGGCCATGCTTATCCTGGTCGGATCACACGAGGAGCCCAGAGTATATCTATCCTGATTGGAGGGGAAAATCCCATCTTGCTCGACCATGTCTCGCAGCATGGGTCTGGACAAGCCCGAAACCTACCTTTGTAACTACCCAGTCACGGAGTAGCGTTTGGTTGGCCCAAAGCAAGTCTGTCACCATCTCGAGTATATGCGTCAGCTTGTGTCTTAGGACATAGAACATATGTTTTACTAGAGACTCACAGATGACATATCGCTGCATGTCATAGTTGGGTCTATCCGACTCGGACCCTATCTCGACTCGTATCTGACTACGTTGAATCCTACCAGATCCTTCCGAATCCATATTATCCGCTTAGCATCCAATGCTTCATGGCCAGTGAGACCAAGCCATCGACCGTGTCATATGCTAGTCTAGTCTGTTGCGCGTCCACACAGCCCTTTCGACTAGGGACCTTTTAGGATAGTCATCATACAATGCATAGTCCCACAAACAAGTCACGTACTTGCTGATACACATCATTGATAATGTCCAAGGACTATCTTTATTCATAAACACATAGGAAATATCATCATACATGATTGCCTCTAGGGCATATCTCCAAAAGTCTCACACTTGCACTAGAGCTAATCAAATAGACATCGAATGCCCATGGCTCTAACATGCCCCTCATGCTTGGATTGTGGAAGCGGCTTAGTCAACAGATCTGCAACATTTGCATCCGTGTGAATTTTGCATAACTCAACATCGCTATTCTTTACGATCTTTCATATCAGGTGATATTTCCGATCTATGTGTCTGGTCTTATGGTGATCCCTCGGCTCCTTGATCTATGTGTCTAATGGTTTTACCAAGGCTGGGAAAATACCAAGATCATCCGGAAAGTTCCGGATCCAAACACCTTCCTTTGCAGCTTCACAAGCCGCAATGTATTCAGCTTGTGTGGTAGAATCGGCCACCATATCTGGCTTGGAACTCATCCAGCTCACTGCTCCTCCGTTCATGACATGCACGAATCCGGACTATGACCAGGAATCATCCTTGTCGGTTTGGAAACTAGCATCGGCGTAACCCCTTATGACGAGCTTTTCCTCACCTCCATAAACTAGGAACATCTCTTTAGTCCTTTTCAGGTACTTCAAAATAGTCTTTACCGCCGCCCAGTGACTCTCACCTGGGTTGGCCTGGTATCTACTTGTTAGGCTTATTGCAAAAGCAACATCAGGCCGTGTACATATCATGGCATACATGATGGATCCAATTGCCGAGGCATACGGAATCCAACTCATCCTGCTTCGCTCATCAGATGTCAAAGGACTCTGAGTCTCGCTTAGCCTTATACCATGTGAGATAGGCAAGAACCCTTTCTTGGCCTCACTCATGTCGAACCGCTTCAACACTTTATCTATGTACGTGCTTTGGCTCAAGCCGAGCAGCCTCCTCGATCTATCTCTATAGATCTTGATGCCTAAAATGTAAACTGCAGCACCAAGGTCCTTCATTGAAAACTTGCCATTCAATGATTCCTTGACCGAGTTCAGCATCAAAACATCATTTCCGATCAGTGGTATGTCATCCACATACAAGATCAGAAACACAATCGAGCTCCCACTTAACTGCATATACAAACAAGGGTCCTCGTTGCTTTTGATGAAACCGAGGCCAGTGACGACCTCATCAAAACGAATGTTCCAACTCCGAGATGCTTGCCTCAACCCATAAATGGATCTCTTGAGCTTGCATACTTTACTAGTGCTAGTCGGATCGACAAAACTCTAGGGCTGTATCATATACACGTCCTCGGTTAAATTTCCATGAAGGAAAGCCATTTTGACATCCATCTGCCATATCTCGTAATCAAAATATGCAGCTATAGCTAGTACAATCCTTACCGACTTCAACTTCGCTACCGGCGAGTAAGTCTCGTTGTAGTCAATTCCTTGAACTTGTCCATATCCTTTAGCGACAAGCCGAGCTTTGTGGATCTGAACATTTCCATCCACATCAGTTTTCTTCTTAAAGACCCATTTCCAGCCAATGGCCTTTACGCCAAGCGGCGGATCAACCAGGTCCCAGACTTGATTTTGATCCATGGATTTTAACACAGATCTCATGGCCTCTAGCCATGCCTCGGAATTCTGGCTCACCATCGCTTCCGCATACGAGGCCGGCTCTTCGCTTTCTAGCAACAATACATCACGCACTCTGCTTAATCTTTCCGACCTCCGTGGTTCCGGTGTCGCTTCCACTACGGGTCCCCTGACTGACTCTGGTATGACATCATCCTCCTCCGAGCCATCCCCGAGTGGTACTCGAATTTCTTCAAGTCGGACCGTCCTCCCACTGGCCTCCCGATTGAGAAACTCTTTCTCTAGGAAAACCCCATTTCGAGCAACAAACACTTTGTTCTCTTCTCAGTTGTAGAAGCTATATCCCAAGGTTTCCCTCGGATATCCCATGAATATGCATTTATCTGACTTGGGTGTAAGCTTGTCTGACATGAATCGCTTGACAAATGCTTCGCAACCCCAAATCTTAAGAAAAGACAAACTGGGACTCTTCCCGGTCCACATCTCATGTGGTGTCTTATCTACGGATTTCAATGGTACCCTGTTAAGTGTGAAAGCTGCAGTTTCTAGAGCGTATCCCCAGAATGACAAGGGTAAATCCGATTTTCTCATCATAGATCGAACCATGTCCAACAAGGTACGATTCCTATGTTCCGACATGCCGTTTCTCTGTGGCGTACCCAGAGATGTGATCTGAGGTACTATACCTCGGCTTTTCAGATGATCATCAAACTCTTGGCTCATGTACTCACCTCCACGATCAAATCATAGAAGTTTTATAGTCTTGCCGAGCTGATTCTCAACCACATTTTGAAACTCTTTGAACTTCTCAAAAGTTTCCGACTTTTGCCTCATCAAATAGATATATCCATATCTACTCAAGTCATCGGTAAAAGTCATGAAGCACTGATAGCCACCTCTGGCAGTTGTGCTCATTGGTCCACACACATCATTGTGTATCAGTTCCAATAGCTCGGACTCCCTATTGCAACTCTTTGCAGAAGGAGACTTAGTCATCTTGCCGAGCAAGCATGATTCACATGTCTCAAACGACCCAAAGTCGGACGAAGTTAGGAGCCCATCATCATGGAGCTTCTTCATGCGTTTCAGACTAATGTGTCCAAGCCGGCAATGCCAGAAGTACGTCAGATTTATCTCATTAGGCTTATGCCTCTTGACAGACACATTATAGACTGGTTCTTGTTCTAGATTCAATATAAATAGCCCATCAACAATGGGTGCATAGCCGTGGAACATCCCATTCAAATAAATTGAACAACCATTGTCCTTTAAATTGAATTCATAACCCTGACTCATCAAGCATGAGGCAGAAATAATGTCCTGACTAAGTGCAGGAATGTAATAACAATTATTTAATTCCAAAATAAATCCAGAAGGAAGCTGGAGCTGCATCGTGCCGACTTCCAACGCAACAACTCTTGCTTCGTTGCCGACCCTGATCTCAATCCCCCCTTGTGCCACACGCCTAGTTCTTACCGGCCCCTGCATTGAGTTGCAAATATGAACAACCGATCTGGTATCAAATACCCAAGAGCTACTAGGTATGTCAGCAAGGTAAATGTCTATAACATATGCAATAAGTGTACCTTTGCCTGAAGAAGCATTTCCGGCCTTCTTGCCATGCTCTACAAGTCACTTGATACAGTTCCTCTTCCAGTGACCGGTATCCTTGCAATGATAGAAAATGGTCTTTGAGTTTGGTCCAGACTTCGGCGCAGCGGCGGAGGTTACCATCTCCGTGCCCTTTGCCTTAGCCTTCTTCTTAGACCAACTCTTCTTGAACTTAGTCGATTTCTGCACCATCAAACCTTGATGTGTGCCTTTCTTAATATCCTGCTCTGCCACTTTGAGCATCCCATGCAATTCAGTGAGCTTCTCATCCATGCCATGCATATGATAGTTCGAGATGAACGTCCCATAGCTAGGCGGAAGAGAACCCAGAACTGCATCAGTAGCCTTCTCATCCAAGAGCGGGAAGCCCAAACGATCCAAAGCTTGCACATATCCGATCATCTTGATCGCATGTGGGCTCAGTGGATCACCTTCCTTCAGCTTGCAATCCTTCAAGGATCGCCAGACGTTGAACCTTTCGGTCCTAGCTTGTGTCTGAAACATGCTCTTGAGACTTTCATTTATATCGTAAGCCTCAACATTTTCGAAATGTTATTGCAAATCGGGCTCCATACAAGCCAGCATCAGACAACTGATCTCCGCTGATTCATCAACGAGTTTCTGGTAGGCATTCTTAGCTGTGGCACTAGCATTATCGGCAGGTTCCTCTGGAAGTGGATCCTCTAGAACTTGTTCCTTTTTATCATGCTTGAGAACAATTCTCAGATTTCTATACCAGGTGGTAAAGTTTGTTCCATTCAGTTTATCCTTTTCCAGAATTGATTTCAATGCAGAATTGGGTTGAGCAGGTGGTGCCATTGATCTACAACAGAAAATATGCAATCACTAAGCAATGTGTTTATGTAGAGTAATTCAAGCCTTAAATATAAATACTCCCACTGAAGTTGGCATCCCTCTACAAACTCTCACTGATTCAGGATCCGACTAGCACATGCGACTAGTGAGCTTCAGCATCACTGCTTGACAACATGCCTATCCGGTAAGCAACTCCTTGCTAATCATATCTCCATATGACTCCTGTCGGTCGGGAAGGTATCTCATACCCCGGCCCCCAACCTTCTTTGCCACAAGGCCCCAAACCGTTTTGATAGCCTTGTCAAGTTAACCTGATGCAGTGCATGTCTGTGTCCGACACGAACCCTTCAGTTCAAGGACACCTAGCAGTACCCCAATTTTATGAGCCCACTACTAGACGTACTTGACATGCGAAGGTGCAACATAGGGGATGACAATTCGCTTGATATTAACGAGGGATATTTCTACCATTCTAACATGCATAGAAACAAAGAAGCATAACAATCACAAATAAACACATATTGTGAAATAGTATGACTCCTTCTTGGACATTCTTCCAGGTCGGCTCGGACTCTGATGAACATCTAGGAACTCCATCTTGTTTGTCACGCCGGGAAGCCAAGCCACCAACCTGATCTCTACAATCCAACTACTACGACTAGTAATGAATTTTACATAGAGTCACAAGTCGACACGCAGGTCGTTATACAATATAATGACAGCACTTTGGCTCCTGCCAGCTGACAAACATGACATGCAGGCCATGTATAATTTACACACATGCATCACATACACATGAGCCATACTATTCACATCAAACCTACAAAACAAAGTTACACATAGAATCACATTCTACCGGTTTGAGTGATCGTGTACGAAATACAAGGCGCTACACACACGGTTTCGGAAATCACATATCACATCTGAACTCCGATCACGCCGAATTTTCTGATCTGACCGATCTCATCAACCATCACGAGTCCGATTCAGATTTACGTTTCACTTTAACCCTGATGGTGGATACCGACCGGAAGGGGTAGGTTGTGTCACGACCTCATCGACTCCGATCATCAGAAAACATAGCCACATTGATCCCCATGTGCAGTTGATCTCATCAACCGTGCACACAACTGATCTCATAAACGGCAACAGATCTCATCTGCTGCCTCCACATATCTAATATGCATACGATCTGAATTCAAATCCGATAGCAGAGGCTCTGATACCACTGTTGGGTTCTAAAGTAGGGTGCGTCCACTGCAAATTAAAAATTTCCTACATGCAGAACAACCAAGAACTTGCTACGGGAGATGGATCACGGATCGTTACCACTAGACACGCAGTGTCGTGCAGCGGAAGAAGAGTTGGGGTAGCGCGTCCACGTGGATCGTCTCCTCCTTGTTCGATCTCCCTCGAACAGCCGGTCATCAGTTCCCAAGTACAGGTTCGCCGGCGCGGCGCAAGTGCACCGCCTCTAAGGGTATCCGCGCGTGCATGAGGAATGTCGTACGGCGGACTGCTAGGTACGATCACACAACCGGCGGCGAGTGGAGGTGTCTATTCGCAACACATGCAAATCCTAGTGACAGCACCGAAGCGATCAGCCGCATGAGTGTGCCGCACCCCCACTTTATATAGGCGTCCGTCGCGGGCTCAACACTTGGGCCTCGCACGGACCCTAAAGCCCATAAGTCAGCTCAGCCAGAATCTGAATACAACTCGGATCACATCCGACCAGTGTTCCCGGATCCGACCTCGTAGGTTCCATCCCTTAAGCGCGCGACCCCTTAGGTTCAAGCCGGATTGGTCGCAGTTCGGATCACCTCCGAACTGCACAATTGGTAGCGGCCCCTAGCAAGGCCTGCCGAATCACCAAGCAGACTATGAAGCTGGTTAGGCGAACCTGCACATCATACTTCCATTCCTTTTGCCGCACGATATATGTTGTCGGGCTCAAGGCGAGTCTGTCATCCTTGTGCTAGCCTGACCTCTTTCTCATTCCAGTGATGCCGACCACAAACCAGATTATCTCGTAATCCTTGTCGCATGGCCATGCTTATCCTGGTCAGATCATACGAGGGGCCCATAGTATATCTCTCCTAATTGGAGGGGAAAATCCCATCTTGCTCGACCATGTCTCGCAGCATGGGTTTGGACAAGCCCGAAACCTACCTTTGTAACTACCTAGTCACGGAGTAGCGTTTGGTTGGCCCAAAGCAAGTCTGTCACCATCCCGAGTATATGCGTCAGCTCAGGTCTTAGGACATAGAATGTATGTTGTACTAGAGACTCACAGATGACATATCGTTGTGTCTCATAGTTGGGTTTGTCCGACTCGGACCATATCTCGACTCGTATCCGACTATGTCGAATCCGACCAGATCCTTCCGAGTCCATATTATCTGGTTAGCATCCAATGCTTCATGGCCCATGAGACCAAGCCATCGACCGTGTCATATGGTAGTCTAGTCTGCTACGCGTCCACATAGCCCTTTCGACTAGGGACCTTTTAGGACAACCACCATACAATGCATAGTCCCAAAAACACATAGGAAATATCATCATACATGATTGCCTCTAGGGAATATCTCCAACAGTGACGCCGCCATGGGCTCCATAGTGACCTCCATCCTATCATCCTGCTGGTCTTGGTCTTGTTGCACAGATATGGAAACATTTGCGTGATGCCTCGGAACTCCTCGCCTTCCCCAGGCTGCCTCAGTAACTGCCTGACTTGACGAGACCCTACTGCATGCAGAAGGAAATCATCATTATCTTAGATCATGGAGGCCGGAGGTTGGCCTCCCTCTGGATATAAATGAGGAAGGGGCAGAGCCCCCTTTGATCATCTCTTCCTCCATCCCGCTTGCTTCTTCTTCTTTCTCTTTGCTTTGCCATCTTGCAGCGACACCCATGGCGCCAACGAAGAGATTCACGACTGCGGAGAAGGGGAAGGCGCGCCAGGAGGGGCCCGACTCTCTGCCGCTCAAGCGGGGCCGTGGCTGCCCCTGCAAGCACACCGCGACTCCTATGGTGGCCGCTCGGGGGGGGGGGGACTTCCTCGGGGTCTGGCGCGTTCCTGGCTGCCGTGGCGGCGTCCCCTCGCTCGGTGGGAGCCGCCCAAGATGCGGTAGTCCTTTCCATGAAGGGAGGTGCGCCATGGTCGCCCGACCTCCCCGGCCGTGCTTCCACTCAGCGGAGGTGCTGCAGGAGTTCGTTGTGTGGTCGGAGAACCCGGTCGGCACCTGGCTTCAGCTTCCACGCTCCTTCACCGTCGAGCTGTCGGCCTCGGGTCCCGACAGCTTCTGGCTGCAAGTCGACAGCTGCTGCAGCAAGGCTTCGTGGGTCGCGGTGGAGGTCTCTGTCGCAGGCAACGTAGCCCTAGCCCACGGCTGGCAGACGTTTGCCCGCGCGCGCGGCCTGGGCAGGCGGTGCACCCTCCACTTCAAATACGACGGGGCCGTGACCCTCTTTGTGAGGGTGTTCAGGGAAGATGGTCGCCGCGTTAGCTGCTGCCCTGAAGACAGCGAGGGCGAAGAAGTACTCCGCCATGGCGACAACCGCGATGAGGACGAGGGCGGCCTTGCTCCCAGCAACGGCCGCGGCTCGTTCGGCGATGGTAGCTCCTCCTCTGACGAGAGCTCCAGCAGTGACGGCTACGACCAGCCGCCACGTCGTCAGGCTCGCTTCGAGGATGGTGGCGGGTCGTCCCGTCGCCGCGCGCCTGTGAAGCGCGAGGAGGTCTCCGACTGAGATCGGGGGGTCAATCCTCGCGAGCATTCGCGCCGTAGGAGCCGCTTTTGGCTGTCTTTTCATTTCCTCATATGTTTCAAGAACAAGTATGCGGCCCCGCGGGGGCGTGTAATGAACTGCAATGCTTATGCTGCTTGGTGCCATGTTTATCGCTCTTGTGTTGTGTTATGACGTTCGTGCTCCGTGTAGACTTACAAGGGTAACTTAGCTGGATGCGCCCAGGGTAGTCTCCTGTCTCATGAGGGTATGCCTTCAGGCACCTGGTGAGCCCTCCTTGCTGCTGGCTTGGGGGTCATTGTCCTCGGGAGGCATCATAGAGCTGCAGAAATCACTAAGATGTTCGTCAGGTGCCTTGCCCTTCCTTGCACGAGGCCTCATGACCGTGGCCCGGCGCACCATGTCGTAGTACCCGTGGGGCACAGACTTAAGGGAGGGTGCGCCAACTGTGAGCTCAATCGGGGGTGCCTTGCGAAGGTCAGGGGAGCCAGAACTCTGGAGCGACAGGGCTTTGGCGAGGCGTGTTCGATGCTTGGTGAGCACACGCCTGCCCAGCTCCCGCACAAGGCACGCGAGGGAGAGCATTGGGCAACTGCCGCTCTCCCTGGCACGAAACAAAGAACCAAGCGAGGAAGCAGGGCAAAGAAAGGGTTCAACCGAGCAATCGAGAAACGCCAGAACTCCAAATTCCATAAAAAGGGGGGCAAACCAACCACAGAAAGCAAATGAGCAGCCGCGTCCGGCACCTAGTCTAGTCTTCTCACCAGCGTGGAGCTAAGTGCTGCCACTAGGACGTGGGAGGGAGCCCCCGAGGCCAGAGGGCGGCACTCCGGAGACTCCGGGGCGTGTACAGCCCTACTCATTATTACGTGAGAGTGTCACGAGCGGAGACCTTCACAGGCACAGGGCCTTGCTTCATGGGTAGAACTTCCGGAGGTGCTGGATGTTCCAGGCGTTCTAGATGGGGATCTCGTCCAGTGTCTCCAGGCGCACTGCGCCAGGCCTGGAGACACGGGCAATCCTAAACGGGCCCTCCCACATGGGTGAGAGCTTGTGCAGCCCTTCCCTGGAGAGCACCCGCTTTAGGACGATATTGCCCACCTCGAGCGTCCTGGAGCAGACGCTGCGACAGTGGTGCCATCGCAGCGCCTGCTGATACCTTGTCGCCTAGAGCGAGGCTTCACGGTGGCATTCCTCCCCCAGCACAAGGTCCATCCTCCGCATGGCGTCCTACTGCGTCTCATCAAACGCCAAGACCCACGCGGAGCGATGCCTGACCTCTGATACGTCTCCGTCGTATCTACTTTTCCAAACACTTTTGCCCTTGTTTTGGACTCTAACTTGCATGATTTGAAAGGAACTCACCCGGACTGGCGTTGTTTTCAGCAGAATTGCTATGGTGTTATTTATGTGCAGAAACAAAAGTTCTCGGAATGACCCGAAACTTCACGAAACATCTATTCAGAAATAATAAAAAATCCTTGCAGAAGATGAAGACCAGGGGGGCCACCACCTGTCCACGAGGGTGGGGGCGCGCCCCCTACCCCGTGGGCCCCCTGGAGCTCCTTCGACCTCAACTCCAACTCTATATATTTGGTTTCGGGGAAAAAATCAGAGAGAAGAATTCATCGCGTTTTACGATACGGAGCCGCCGCCAAGCCCTAAAACCTCTCGAGAGGGCTGATCTGGAGTCCGTTCGGGGCTCCGGAGAGGGGAATTCGTCGCCATCGTCATCATCAACCATCCTCCATCACCAATTTCATGATGCTCACCGCCGTGCGTGAGTAATTCCATCGCAGGGTTGCTGGACGGTGATGGGTTGGATGAGATCTATCATGTAATCGAGTTAGTTTTGTTAGGGTTTGATCCCTAGTATCCACTATGTTCTGAGATTGATGTTGCTATGACTTTGCTATGCTTAATGCTTATCACTAGGGCCCGAGTGCCATAATTTCATATCTAAACCTATTATGCTTTCATCAATATATGAGAGTTCTTCATCCTATCTTGCAAGTCTATAGTCACCTATTATGTGTTATGATCCGTTAACCCCGAAGTGATAATAATCGGGATACTTACCGGTGATGACCGTAGTTTGAGGAGTTCATGTATTCACTATGTGTTAATGCTTTGTTCCGGTACTCTATTAAAAGGAGGCCTTAATATCCCTTAGTTTCCGTAAGGACCCCGCTGCCACGGGAGGGTAGGACAAAAGATGTCATGCAAGTTCTTCTCCATAAGCACGTATGACTATATTCGGAATACATGCCTACATTATATCAATGAACTGGAGCTAGTTCTGTGTCACCCTAGGTTATGATTGTTACATGATGAACTGCATCCGGCATAATTCTCCATCACTGATCCATTGCCTACGAGCTTTCCACATACTGTTCTTCGCTTATTTACTTTTCCATTGCTATTGCTATCATCACTACAAAATACCAAAAACATTACTTTTGCTACCGTTACCACTACTATCATATTACTTTGCTACTGAACACTTTGCTGCAGATACTAAGTCTCCAGGTGTGGTTGATTGACAACTCAACTGCTAATACTTGAGAATATTCTTTGGCTCCCCTTGTGTCGAATCAATAAATTTGGGTTGAATACTGTACCCTCGAAAATTGTTGCAATCCCCTATACTTGTGGGTATCAAGACTATTTTCTAGCGCCGTTGCCGGGGAGCATAGCTCTATTCTTTGAGTCACTTGGGATTTATATCTGCTTATCATTATGAAGAACTTGAGAGATCCAAAAACCAAGATTTATCCCTCAACTATGAGGGGAGGTAAGGAACTGCCATCTAGCTCTGCACGTGATTCACCTTCTGTTATGAGTAAGCTTGCGACACCTAAACCTACTTCTGCTATTCGTTCTGATATGTCACATGTTATTGATGATGCCACTTCTGCTATGCATGATACTTATGATGAAACTACTTCTATGCTTGATACTACTGTGCCACTTGGTGAATTTCTTGATGAACAACTTGCTAGGGCTAGAGAGAATGAAAATATTGAATCTGATAATACTGATGAAATTGATGATGAAGACTTGCCTGTTATTCCTGAGGGTTATGTTGTGATAAAGAAGCTTCTTTAGCTATTTTAGTTTGCAAAGATAGATACAAACTCAAGAGGTTATTAGCTAAATGGAATCAGCAATCTCTAAATGCTAGAATGAAACCTGACCCTGCTTTTGCTACTTCACCTATCTGTGTTACCGATAAGGATTATGAATTCTCTATTGATCATGATATAATTACTTTGGTCGAATCTGATCCTTTTCATGGCTATGAATCTGAAACTGATGTGGCACATCTTACTAAATTAAATGATATAGCCACCCTATTCAGTAATGATGAGAGAACTTGTTACTTTTATACCCTTAAAATATTTTTGTTCTCATTAAAGGGTGATGTTAAGACATGGTTTAATTCTCTTGATCCTGGTTGTATGCGTAGTCCCCAGGATATGGTTTATTACTTCTCTGCTAAATATTTCCCTGCTCATAAGAAACAAGCTGCTTTAAGGGACATATATAATTTTGTACAAATTGAAGAAGAGAGTCTCCCACAAGCTTGGGGGAGGCTTCTCCAATTACTTAATGCTTTGCCTAATCATCCTCTTAAGAAAAATGAAATACTTGATATCTTTTATAATGGACTAACCGATGCTTCCAGAGATTACCTGGATAGTTGTGTTGGTTCTGTTTTCAGGGAAAGAACACTGGATGAAGCTGAAATTCTATTGAATAATATGTTGGCAAATGAAAATAATTGGACACTTCCTGAACCAGTTCCTGAGCCTATTCATAAACCAACTCCAAAGAAGAGAGGTATTCTATTTCTCAGTCCCGAAGATATGCAAGAGGCAAAGAAATCTATGGAAGAAAAAGGTATTAAAGCTGAGGATGTTAAGAATTTACCTCCTATTGAAGAAATACATGGTCTTAATTTACTGCCTGTTGAAGAAACATATGATCCTAATCCATTACCTATTGAAGAAACTCATGGTCTTGATAACCCGACACAGGTAGTAAAGGTAAATTCTCTCTATAGATATGATAAAGCTGAAATCCCATTTACTAAATTTGCTAGCCCATGCTTAGATGAGTTTGGTAAATTTATGGCTAAGCAAGAAGACTTCAATGCTTATTTTGGTAGACAATTGAAATACAATTCAAATATGCTTGAACACTTGGGTGATTATATGGCTAATGTTAAAGGTGAACTTAAACTTATTAGTAAACATGCTTCTATGGTTACCACTCAAGTAGAACAAGTACTTAAAGCTCAAAATGATTTGCTCAATGAATTGAATAGTAAGAATAATGATAATGTTGTTAGAGTTATGACTAGAGGTGGTAGAATGGCCCAGGAACCTTTGTATCCTGAAGGCCACCCTAAGAGAATTGAGCAATATTCTCAGAGTAATAATGTAGATGCACCTAGTCCTTCTAAAAGGAAGAAAAAGAAAAATGATAGGACTTTGCATGCTTCTAGTAAACCTATTGCTGAAACACCTGAGAATCCAAATGGTATTTCTATTTCTGATGCTGAAACACAATCTGGTAATGAACCTGAAACTAGTGATAATGTTAATAATAATGTTCATGATGATGCTCAACCTAGTAATGATAATGATGTAGAAATTGAACCTGCTGTTGATCTTGATAACCCACAATCAAAGAATCAACGTTATGATAAGAAAGACTTTGTTGCTAGGAAGCACGGTAAAGAAAGAGAACCATGGGTTCAAAAACCCATGCCTTTTCCTCCCAAACCATCCAAGAAAAAGGATGATGAGGATTTTGAGCGCTTTGCTGAAATGATTAGACCTATCTTTTTGCGTATGCGATTAACTGATATGCTCAAAATGAATCCTTATGCTAAGTATATGAAAGATATTGTTACAAATAAAAGAAAGATACCAGAAGTTGAAATTTCCACTATGCTTGCTAATTATACTTTTGAGGGTGGAATACCAAAGAATCTTGGAGATCCAAGAGTACCAACTATACCATGCTACATTAAAAGAAATTATGTTAAAACTGCTTTATGTGATCTTGGAGCCGGTGTTAGTGTTATGCCTCTCTCTTTATATCATAGACTTGATTTGAATAAGTTGACACCTACTGAAATATCTTTGCAAATGGCCGATAAATCAACTGCTATACCTGTCGGTATTTGTGATGATGTGCCTGTTGTAGTTGCAAGCATTACTATTTTAACGAACTTTGTTATTCTTGATATTCCTGAGGACGATAGTATGTCTATTATTCTTGGAAGGCCCCTTTCGAATACTGCAAGGGCTGTTATTGATTGCACTAAAGGCAATGTCACTTTTCATGTTAATGGTAATGAGCATACGGTACACTTTCTGAGGAAACAACCTCAAGTCCCATAGTATCAATTCTACTGGAAAAATCTCAACAATTACTATTGGAGGTTTTGAATTTCCTCTTCCTACTGTTAAGAAGAAATATGATATTCTTATTGTTGGGGATGTGCATATCCCCGTTGAGGTAACCTAGTGTTATTCGAAAATTCTCCGGTTTCATGCAATTCGGAAAGAGTTTGTTAACAAGACTTGATCAACCTTGTTAGTGGATTCCTTTTGATGAGCATGAGATGGATGAAGTTAGAAAGCACAACCTTCTATACCCTCTTTTTACTTTCTGTTATAAAGTGAAAATAGTATTTTCTGTCTGTTTTATGAATTATCCTTGCAATAAAAAATACCCAAAATAAAAGTTCTCCAAATGCCCTGAAAATGAAATATGATTTTTTCTAGAATATTTAAGAATTATGGCACTGAGAACACACCAGGGGGACCCACCATGTGCCCACGAGGGTGGAGGGCGCGCCACCCCCCTGGGCGCGCCCCTGCCTCGTGGACCCCACGTGGGTCCCCTCCACTTATTCTTGCACCCACACACTTTGTCTTCCTCCAGAAAAAATCATCCACCAGCTCAAACCCGTTCTCTAGCTCATCTTGCTGCCATTTTCGATCTCCTTGCTCAAAGCTCCATTCACAAAACTGCTTTGGGGGATTGTTCTTCGGTATTGTGACTCCTCCAATGGTCCAATTAGTTTTTGTTCTAGTGCTTTATTTATTGCAAATTTTTGCTGCTTAGGTGACCCTGTTCTTGAGCTTGCATGTCAAATTTATGTGGTCAAAAGTAGTTTTAATGCATTATATGGCCTCTAGGCACTTGTAGGAGTAGTTGCTATCAATTTTGTTGAGTTTGGTTCACTTTTATTTTGAGTCACTAAAAATTTCAAAAAAAATTCAGAGGAAGAAATATGTTTAGGAAAATGTACCAAGGTGGTTCCTCAAGGAAGCAAGGCCCAAGGCTCGCAATACGTGAGCCGGACAATGAACTACCAAGGGAGGCTCAAGTGCGGCCTTGTGAATGGCCGTTGAGGGAGTCCTGGACTAAGGGGTCCTCGGGCGTCCGGCCTGTCAGCCATGGGCTGGATTGATGGGCTGTGAAGACACAAAGACCGAAGACTGCACCCTTGTCCGGATGGGACTCTCCTTGGCGTGGAAGGCAAGCTTGGCAACCAAATATGTAGATTCCTTTCTTTGTAACCGACCCTGTGTAACCCTAGATCCTCCCGGTGTCTATATAAACCGGAGAACTTAGTCCGGAGGGAGAGATATTCATTATCATGGCCAGACTAGACTTTTAGGGTTTAGTCATTACGATCTTGTGGTAGATCAACTCTTGTAATACTCATATTCATCAAGATCAATCAAGCAGGACGTAGGGTATTACCTCCTTAGAGAGGACCCGAACCTGGGTAAACATCGTGTCCCCTGTCTCCTGTTACCATCGACCTTAGACGCACAGTTCGGGACCCCCCTACCCGAGATCCACCGGTTTTGACACCGACATTGGTGCTTTCATTGAGAGTTCCACCGTGCCGTCCTCAAAAGGTTCAATGCCCCCTTCAATCATCAACAATGACGCTATCCAAGGAGAAACCTTCCTCCCCGGAAAGATTTTCGTGTTCGGCGGCTTCGCACTACGGGCCAACTCGTTTAGCCGTCTTGAGCAGATCGATAGCTATGCCCCTAGCCACTAGGTTAGATTTCGAAGCTTGAACTACGTCGCAGACATCCGTGGAGACTTGATCTTTGCTGGATTCGAGACCGTGGCAACCGCTCCTGGTCACCTCGATGGACATGACCTTAATCTATCATCGGACCGCATCCAGGAGATAGCTCCTGTAACCGCTCTGGCTTTAGATTCGGAGCATACCGCGCCATACAAGGAGGCCAAAGATTCCCTAGCGTTGGAGCCGCACATGGATTTAACCTCACACGATATCCGCGTCTCCGAAACTCCATACTCGTTTCCGGCAGTAAGTTCCGAACCGTGTGAGTTCGCGGACGCTGAACTTGATCATTTATCGATCTTCGAATTCAGTGCTGCTGACATCTTCTAGCACTCACCTTTGGGTGACGTGCTAAACTAATTAAAAAACCTGTACTTGGCGGGGGACTCACAGCCGAACTATATCTGGTTTGAACTAGAAGCTGATGACAGGGAATTTCGCTCCCCACCCGCCACCCACTTTATAGCCACTGTCGAAGACTTAACTGACATACTCAATTACGGCTCCAATGACATCGACGGTATGGACGACGATGCCAGAGAAGAAGAGGCCCAGGACCCGCCGTTCACCGGACACTGGACGGCCACTTCCTCGTACGATGTGTACATGGTGGATGCACCAAAGGAGAATAGCGGCGATGACAAAGAAGATACAGTTGAGGATAAACCTCCTGAGATAGAATCGAAACGCCGGTGTCAGCGGCGCCGCTCTAAGTCACGCCGCATTAAAGATAGCAACACCGGCACAGGAGAAGATAACACTCTGGAAGGTGCCGAAGACAACGAAGACCCCGTGGACGCAGCTACCGAACAGGGTGAACGGGAAGATGGGCAGGTTAGCCCTGGTAAACAGGCCACGCACGAGGACTCAGAGGATAGTAATTATCTTCCGCTCTCCGAGGATGAGGCGAGCCTCGGCAATGAGGATTTCATCATGCCTGAGGAACCTCTTGAGCAGGAGCGCTTCAAGCGCCAGCTAATAGCCACTGAAAGGAGCCTGAAAAAGAAGTAGCAGCAGCTTCAAGCTGGCCAAGCTCTGCTCAACGATAAATGGACCAATGTCCTAGCAGCTGAAGAATACGGCTTCAAGTGCCTGACCAAAAGCTACCCAAAGCGCAAATTATTACCTCAGTTTGACGAGGAGGCGCCGGAACACATACCACCATCGCGCAATGCGGCCGATCGACCACCACGTGGACGGGACAAAGCGGCAAATCAAGTCGAACACCAGCCCGCCCCGCCTCATCGCAAAGGCAGAGGTAAATTAGCTCACGGTTATACATATGACCTTCTACATGACCTGAACAATAAAGCAGGACATACCAGATCGATCTACGAATCGCGAGGACATGCCCCGACACGCGACGACGGCTACCTGTTCGGACGTGACAAACCTAGTCATGCGCGGGCCGAAAGCCGCAGACGGTCCCCATCGGAGCTATGTCGCAATACGGCCTGATATAGAGGCGCCGCACACCCTCATTGCTTCACCGACGAAGTCATGGAACATGAATTCCCAGAAGGGTTCAAACCCGTGAATATAGAATCATATGATGGCACCACAAACCCCGCGGTATGGATCGAAGACTTCATTCTCCACATTCATATGGCCCACGGCGCTGACCTTCATGCCATTAAATACCTCTCGCTAAAACTCAAAGGACCATCTCGGCACTGGTTAAACAGCCTGCCTAAAAACTCTATCGGCAACTGGGAGGACTTGGAAGAAGTCTTCCTTGACAACTTCCAAGGTACATATGTCCGGCCACCAAACGCCGATGACTTAAGTCACATAGTCCAACAACCTGGAGAGTCAGCCAGGAAATTTTGGACTAGGTTCCTAAGCAAAAAGAACCAGATCGTCGATTGTCCGGATGGAGAAGCTCTAGCGGCCTTTAAACATAGCATCCGCAACGAATGGCTCGCCCGCCACCTCGGCCAAGAAAAGCCGAAATCTATGACAGCCCTCACGGCACTTATGACCCACTTTTGTGCGGGTGAGGATAGCTGGCTGGCTCGTAGTAAAAATACGGCCAGTGACACAGGCCCTTCCGAGGCCAAAAACAGCAGCGGCAAGCTCTGGCGCAGCAGAAACAAACGCCGAAGCAATGGCGATAACAGCGAGGGCACTACTATCAACGCCGTATTAGCGGCTCCAAGTCCGGTCAGTGGAAAAAGCCGCATAAAAGAAACAATTAGGGACCGTCCATCATGGACCGCATACTCGACCGAGCGTGCCAAATCCATGGCACCCCAGACAAACCAGCCAACCATACCAATAGAGATTGCTGGGTTTTTAAGGAAGCCGGGAAGTTAAATGCCGAGAACAAGGAAAAGGGATCACAGAGCGAGGACGACGACGAGGAGCCCCTGCAGCCAAACATGGGGGGACAGAAGAAGTTTCCCCCTCATGTCAAAACGGTGAACATGATATATGCTACACACATCCCCAAGACGGAGCGCAAACGCGCACTCAGGGACGTCTATGCAATAGAGCCAGTCGCCCCAAAATTCAATCCATGGTCATTGTCGTGGAATTGTCACGGTAGATGTCCAAGTGTTAGGACTTAGTCGCGAGGCTAACACATCATTGTGGTAGCTTGAAGGGGTTGGTCGGAATCGAGAGACGCACGGCAGATCAACACACAAGCACTACAAAAAAAATACACTTACGTGATGATACGTGTTTGTCATAGTAGGTCGCTTTTTTTGTCATGCATGTACATCCATGACAAATTTATGACAGAATCAAGATAGTCATACCTGTACTGTCGTAGAAGTGTTCCATGACATTACCAAAATTATCATCACGGAAGTGTCCACTTCCATGACGATAAATCGCGCGTCACAGAAGTGCTTTTGTCAAGGGTGACCAACACGTGGCATCCACCGTAATGGGTCAAGGGTGACCGACACGTGGCATCCACCGTAACGGAACGCCGTTAAGCTATCAGGTCGTGTTTTGGATCCGATAACCCGTTAACAGCCCCGACCAATGGGGATTTTCCACGTGTAAAATCATCATTGGCTGGAGGAAACACGTGTCGGCTCATCATCGGGACAGATGTCATCCACTCACTGGACAGAAGGCGCCTATGATACGTCGACACGTGGCACGGGTCCAACAAGTTTATATGGGCCGGCCCAACTAAAGGCCCACAAGATTTTGCGGACCATAATGGGCCGGTCCAGCTAAAGGCCCACGAGATTTTGCGAACCATAATGGGTTGGCCCAGCTAAAGGCCCACAAGATTTTGCGGGCCATAATGGGTCGGCCCAGGTAAAGGCCCACAAGATTTTTGTGTGCCATAATGGGCCGGCCCAGGTAAAGTCCCACAAGATTCTTGCGGGTCATAATGGGCCGGCCCAGCTAAAGGCCCACGAGATTTCGCCGACATTAATGGGCCGGCCCAGCTATAGGCCCACAAGATTTTGAGGACCCTAGTAGGCCGACCCATTAACTGGCTGCCATGTTTTGGGCCAAATGCTGGCCCTTATTTGATCCAGTCCATTAATGGCCTGCCACGCTCCAGGCCTAATAGTGGCCCATATGAGATCCGGCCCGTTAAAAGCCTACCACGTTCTGGGCCAAATTACGGCCCCGATCAGGCCCGGCCCTTTAAGAGGCTTTGGGCTCAATTATGGCCCATATCAGATTCGGCCCGTCAACTGGACACTATGCTTTTGGGCCCACTTGCTAAAGGCCCACTTAGTAATTCGACCTGATATTAGTTTTGGCCTGTTAAGGACCCGTTTAACATTTCGGCCCTATATTAATTTCGGCCTGTTAAAAGCCTGTCATATAGTTGGGCCTAACTACGGCCTGGTTTGCATCCGGCCTGCTCGCAGCCGATATCTGATTGGGGCAAATAAGGACCCAGACAATTTTGTCCTGTTAAAAGCCCGTGATTTGATTCGCACAATCATGGACCGGGGTTCATTTCGGGCTGTTGCGTAACTAGTAGGAATTAAGAACAAACCTACTATATACAATAAAGAAATTACAGCATAGTAACTAAGAATAAACCTACACTACACAATAAAGGATTTAAGGTATATTACATCCACTGGGCATCAAAGTTCGCCACTGATGTCTACTACACAACCTTATTCTTGTAGACGTTGTTGGGCCTCCAAGTACAGAGGTTTGTAGGACAGTAGCAAATTTCCCTCAAGTGGATGACCTAAGGTTTATCAATCCGTAGGAGGCGTAGGATGAAGATGGTCTCTCTCAAGCAACCCTGCAACCAAATAACAAAGAGTCTCTTGTGTCCCCAACACACCCAATACAATGGTAAAGGTATTTTGAGAAAGTGTTGTCATCCGAGATTTATTATTATTGCTCGCTAGTTGATTATGCCATTGATATGAGTAAGCATGAGACCTAAATGTCATTGTGAATATGGTTAATTCATAATCTTTGCTGAAAACTTGAATGCTGGCTTTACATATTTACAACAACAAGAGCAAACAGAGTTTGTAAAAGTTTTTCTTTATCACTTTCAGTTTATCAACTGAATTGCTTGAGGACAAGCAAAGGTTTAAGCTTGGGGGCGTTGATACGTCTCCAATGTATCTACTTTTCCAAACACTTTTGCCCTTGTTTTGGACTCTAACTTGCATGATTTGAATGGAACTAACCCGGACCGACGCTGTTTTCGGTAGAATTGCCATGGTGTTATTTTTGTGCAGAAATAAAAGTTCTCAGAATGACCTGAAAATCAATGGAGAATATTTTTGGAATATATAAATAATATTGGTGAAAGAATCAAGGCCAGGGGGCCCACGCCCTGTCCACGAGGGTGGGGGCGCGCCTACCCCCAACACACCGAAAAGGAATATCAAATGGAGTCCAAACGGAATGAAACCTTCGGGAGCGTTATTTTTGGAACAAACATGATCCAGGGGACTTGGAGTGGACGTCAAGAAACAATCAAGGAGGCCACGAGGAAGGGGGCGCGGCCCTTCACCCTCGTGGGCGCCCTGTTGCTCCACCGACGTACTCCTTCCTCCTATATATACCTACGTACCCCCAAACTACCAGATACGGAGCGAAAACCCTAATTCCACCATCGTAACTTTCTGTATCCATGAGATCCCATCTTGGGGCCTGTTCTGGAGCTCCGCCAGAGGGGGCATCGATCACAAAGGGCTTCTACATCAACACCATAGCCTCTCCGATGAAGTGTGAGTAGTTTACTTCAGACCTACGGGTCCATAGTTATTAGCTAGATGGCTTCTTCTCTCTTTTTGGATCTCAATACAAAGTTCCCCCTCTCTTGTGGAGATCTATTCGATGTAATCTTCTTTTGCGGTGTGTTTGTTGAGACCGATGAATTGTGGGTTTATGATCAAGTTTATCTATGAACAATATTTGAATCTTCTCTGAATTCTTTTATGTATGATTGGTTATCTTTGCAAGTCTCTTCGAATTATCAGTTTGGTTTGGCCTACTAGATTGATCTTTCTTGCAATGGAGAAGTGCTTAGCTTTGGGTTCAATCTTGCGGTGTCCTTTCCCAGTGATAGTAGGGGCAGCAAGGCACGTACTGTATTGTTGCCATCGAGGATAACAAGATGGGTTTATATCATATTGCATGAGTTTATCCCTCTACATCATGTCATCTTGCTTAAAGCGTTACTCTATTCTCTTGAACTTAATACTCTAGATGCATGATGGATAGCGGTCGATGTGTGGAGTAATAGTAGTAGATGCAAGAAGGAGTCGGTCCTACTTGTCTCCGACGTGATGCCTATATACATGATCATACCTAGATATTCTCATAATTATGCTCAATTTTGTCAATTGCTCAATAGTAATTTGTTTACCCACCGTGAATACTTATGCTCTCAAGAGAAGCCACTAGTGAAACCTATGCCCCCCGGGTCTATCTTCCATCATATTAATCTTCCATTACTTAGTATTTTTATTTCCCTTTTTATTTTACTTTGCATCTATTATTTCTCTTTATCATAAAAATACCAAAAATATTATCTTATCATATCTATCAGATCTCACTCTCGTAAGTGACCGTGTAGGGATTGACAACCCCTTATCGCATTGGTTGCGAGGATTTATTTGTTTCTGTAGGTGCGAGGGACTCTTGCGTGGCCTCCTACTGGATTGATACCTTGGTTCTCAAAAACTGAGGGGGAATACTTACGCTACTTTGCTGCATCACCCTTTCCTCTTCAAGGGAAAACCAACGCAAGTGCTCAAGAGGTAGAAAAGGGCATCATGTTAGATCTTGCCCATTGAAGATGAAGGCCATAGTGACAAGCAACAAGGGAAGAGGCCGCAAGTTCAATCTCATGCCCAACCTCAAGTTGAAGAAAGGCCACTTCCCAAGAAGACTCAAGTTAATGCTTCTCTTGTTGAGAAATCAAGTGAGAAGAAGATGAAGAGTAGACGTTGCTACTTATGTCGTGAGAAAGGTCACATCGTTTCTTCATGCACTAGTGGTAACTTATCCAACCCAATTATTATTGATAATATCTATTCTCTTGGGAAGGATAAGGTTGGCAATGTGTTTGCCAAGTTTGTTGGTACTCAAAGTGATGTCAAGAAAAGAACCATTTGGGTTGCCAAGCCTATTGTGACTAACCTCTTAGGACCCAACTTGGTTGGTGACCAACAAGCTCAAACTTTATCAATAGGTGTTGTTGGAGGTCATTGGAGGCTTGGCTACATTGTGAAGAATTAAGGGGTCTTCATCACATATTGTCTCAAGCCCAGTCATTCGGGTTACCAAGTTTCTATCTTATATCCAATGTTCCTCCTTGCGCTAACTCGTGCTTAAATAGTTTACATTGGAAGTTACTTGATCCTTTGCGTGTTTTGGTTTTGTTCCTTGCATGTGTTTGTATATGGTGTGCTTTCAATTTGCTTAACTTGAGTAATCAAGATTGTGCATGATGGTTTGGACATCATGTACGTGTGAGTGTTGTGTTGAGCCTTTTTGCACCTTGTTTGTATCTTAGTTGGATCTTGTGAGAGATTAATGGAACATCCCATTTTGAGGGAGTGGGGTGCCTTGTGCACCTCACAATCCTATAAAATGTGTGTGCATGAGGAATACCATCTAGTATTGATATTACAAGATTATCTAGTCTCTATGTGGTACGTATTTTCA